>NW_019241386.1:0-88639 GCF_002742605.1 Olea europaea var. sylvestris
GTGAGTGCAATCCAAAACGGTTGCTACATTTTCAAAAAAGTACTTATGGGCCCAAAATGGACGCCGTGTGCAAAAGTAACGCTTAATTCTTCGTACGTCGACTCCCCAAGCATTTGAAATATTCAAGTGCTCGTTCTTTCGAAAAATGGCTCAAATCCCTCATACATCACGACGAAGATGTGAGTTCAAACCAAAACGATCGCTACATTTCCAAAAAGTACTTATGGGCCCAAAATGGACGCCGTGTGCAAAAGTTACGCTCAATTCTTCGTACGCCGACTCTCCAAGCGTTCCAAATATGCAAGTGCTCATTCTTTAGAAAAAAAGCTGAAATCCCTCATACGTCACGACGAAGTCTTGAGTTCAATCCAGAACGGTCCCTACATTTCAAAAAAGTACTTATGGGCCCAAGACGGACACCGTGTGCAAAGGTTACGCTCAATTCTTCGTACGCCGACTCTCCAAGCGTTCCAAATATGCAAGTGCTCATTCTTTAGAAAAAAAGCTGAAATCCCTCATACGTCACGACGAAGTCTTGAGTTCAATCCAGAACGGTCCCTACATTTCAAAAAAGTACTTATGGGCCCAAGACGGACACCGTGTGCAAAGGTTACGCTCAATTCTTCGTACGCCGACTCTCCAAGCGTTCCAAATATGTAAGTGCTCATTCTATAGAAAAATGCCGAAATCACTCATACGTCACGACGAAGTCTTGAGTTCAATCCAGAACGGTCACTACATTTCAAAAAAGTACTTATGGGCCCAAAACGGACACCGTGTGCAAAGGTTACGCTCAATTCTTCGTACGCCGACTCCCCAAGCGTTTGAAATATTCAAGTGCTCATTCTTTCGAAAATGGCTCAAATCCCTCATACGTCACGACGAAGATGTGAGTTCAATCCAAAATGATCGCTACATTTCCAAAAAGTACTTATGGGCCCAAAATGGACGCCGTGTGCAAAAGTTACGCTCAATTCTTCGTACGCCGACTCTCCAAGCGTTCCAAATATGCAAGTGTTCATTCTATAGAAAAAGGCCGAAATCACTCATACGTTACGACGAAGCCTTGAGTTCAATCCAAAACGGTCGCTACGCTTCCAAAAAGTACTTATGGACCCAAAACGGACACCGTGTGCAAAAGTTACGCTCAATTCTTCGTACTTCAACTCTCCAAGCGTTCCAAATATGCAAGTGCTCATTCTTTAGAAAAAAAACTGAAATCCCTCATACGTTATGACGAAGTCTTAAGTTCAATCCAAAACGGTCGCTACATTTCCAAAAAGTACTTATGGGCCCGTAACGGACACCGTGTGCAAAAGTTGCGCTCAATACGTCGTACGCCGACTCCCCAAGCGTTCCAAAAATACAAGTGCTCATTCTTTAGAAAAAAGGCCGAAATCCCTCATACGTCACGACCAAGTCTTGAGTTCAATCCAAAATGGTCGCTACATTTCCAAAAAGTACTTATGGGCCAAAAACGGACACCGTGTGTAAAAGTTACGCTCAATTCTTCGTACGCCGACTCTCCAAGCGTAAAAAATATGCAAGTGCTCATTCTATAGAAAAAGGCCGAAATCACTCATACGTCACGATGAAGTCTTGAGTTCAATCCAAAACGGACGCTACATTACCAAAAAAGTACTTATGGGCCGAAAACGGACACCGTGTACAAAAGTTGCACTCAATACGTCGTACGCCGACTCCCCAAGCGTTCCAAAAATACAAGTGCTCATTCTTTAGAAAAAAGGCCGAAATCCGTCATACGTCATGATGAAGTCTTGAGTCCAATCCAAAACGGTTGCTACATTACCAAAAAGTACTTATGGGCCCAAGACGGACACCGTGTGCAAAAGTTACGCTCAATTCTTCGTACGCCGACTCTCCAAGCGTTCCAAATATGCAAGTGCTCATTCTATAGAAAAAGGCCGAAATCACTCATACGTCACGACGAAGTCTTGAGTTCAATCCAAAACGGTCGCTACATTTCCAAAAAGTACTTATGGGCCCAAAACGGACACCGTGTACAAAAGTTGCGCTCAATACGTCGTACGCCGACTCCCCAAGCGTTCCAAAAATACAAGTGCTCATTCTTTAGAAAAAAGGCCGAAATCCCTCATACGTCATGATGAAGTCTTGAGTCCAATCCAAAACGGTCGCTACATTTCCAAAAAGTACTTATGGGCCCAAAATGGACACCGTGTGCAAAAGTTACCCTCAATTCTTCGTACGTCGACTCTCCAAGCGTTCCAAATATGCAAGTGCTCATTCTTCAGAAAAAAAGCCGAAATCCCTCATACGTCATGACGAAGTCTTGAGTTCAATCCAAAACGGTCGCTACATTTCCAAAAAGTAGTTATGGGCCCAAGACGGACACCCTGTGCAAAAGTTACGCTCAATTCTTCGTACGCCGACTATCCAAGCGTTCGAAATAATCAAGTGCTCATTCTTTAGAAAAATGGCTAAAATCCCTCATACGACACGACGAAGTGGTGAGATCAATCTAAAACGGTCGCTACATTTCCAAAAAGTACTTATGGGCCCGAAACGGACTCCGTGTGCAAATGTTACGCTCAATTCTTCGTACGTCGACTCTCCAAGCGTTCCAAATATGAAAGTGCTCATTCTTTAGAAAAAAGCTGAAATCCCTCATACGTCACGATGAAGTCTTGAGTTCAATCCAAAACGGTCGCTACATTTCGAAAAAGTACTTGTGGGCCCAAAACGGACAACGTGTGCAAAGGTTATGCTCAATTCATCGTACGCCGACTATCCAAGCGTTTGAAATATTCAAGTGCTCATTCTTTCGAAAAATGGCTCAAATCCCTCATACATCACGACGAAGATGTGAGTTCAATCCAAAACGGTCGCTACATTACCAAAAAGTACTTATGGGCCCAAAATGGACGCCGTGTGCAAAAGTTACGCTCAATTCTTCGTACGCCGACTCTCCAAGCGTTCCAAATATTCAAGTGCTCATTCTATAGAAAAACGCCGAAATCACTCATACGTCACGACGAAGTCTTGAGTTCAATCCAAAACGGTCGGTACATTTCCAAAAAGTACTTTTGGACCCAAAACGGACCCTGTGTGCAAAAGTTACGCTCAATTCTTCGTACGTCGACTCTCCAAGCGTTCCAAATATGCAAGTGCTCATTCATTAGAAAAGAAACCGAAATCCCTCATACGTCACGACCAAATTTTGAGTTCAATCCAAAACGGTCGCTACATTTCCAAAAAGTACTTATGGGCCCAAGACGGACACCGTGTGCAAAAGTTAAGCTGAATTCTTCGTACGCCGACTCTCCAAGCGTTCCAAATATGCAAGTGCTCATTATTTAGAAAAAGGTCGAAATCACTCATCCGTCAGGACGAAGTCTTGAGTTCAATCCAAAACGGTCGCTACATTACCAAAAAGTACTTATGGGCCCGAAACGGACACCGTGTGCAAAAGGTACGCTCAATACGTCGTACGCCGACTCCCCAAGCGTTCCAAAAATACAAGTAATCATTCTTTAGAAAAAAGGCCGAAATCCCTCATACGTCATGATGAAGTCTTGAGTTCAATCCAAAACGGTCGCTACATTTCCAAAAGTTACGCTCAATTCTTCGTACGCCGACTATCCAAGCGTTCGAAATATTCAAGTGCTCGTTCATTAGAAAAATGGCTAAAATCCCTCATACGTCACGACAAAGTGGTGAGATCAATCCAAAACGGTCGCTACATTTCCAAAAAGTACTTATGGGCCCAAAACGGACACCGTGTGCAAATGTTACGCTCAATTCTTCGTACGTCGACTCTCCAAGCGTTCCAAATATGAAAGTGCTCATTCTTTAGAAAAAAGCTGAAATCCCTCATACGTCACGACGAAGTCTTGAGTTCCATCCAAAACGGTCTCTACATTTCCAAAAAGTACTTATGGGCCCAAAACGGACAACGTGTGCAAAGGTTATACTCAATTCATCATACGCCGACTATCCAAGCGTTTGAAATATTCAAGTGCTCATTCTTTCGAAAAATGGCTCAAACCCCTCATATGTCATGACGAAGATGTGAGTTCAATCCAAAACGGTCGCTACATTTCCAAAAAGTACTTATGGGCCCAAAATGGACGCCGTGTGCAAAAGTTACGCTCAATTCTTCGTACGCCGACTCTCCAAGCGTTCTAAATATGCAAGTGCTCATTCTATAGAAAAAGGCCGAAATCACTCATACGTCACGACGAAGTCTTGAGTTCAATCCAAAATGGTCGCTACATTACCAAAAAGTATTTATGGGCCCGAAACGGACACAGTGTACAAAAGTTGCGCTCAATACGTCGTACGCGGACTCCCCAAGCGTTCCAAAAATACAAGTGCTCATTCTTTAGAAAAAAGTCCGAAATCCCTCATACGTCACGACGAAGTCTTGAGTCCAATCCAAAACGGTCGCTACATTTCCAAAAAGGACTTATGGGCCCAAAACGGACACCGCATGCAAAAGTTACGCTCAATTCTTCGTACGTCGACTCTCCAAGCTTTCCAAATATGCAAGTGCTCATTCCTCAGAAAAAAGCCGATATCCCTCATACGTCATGGAGAAGTCTTGAGTTCAATCCAAAATGGTCGCTACATTTCCAAAAAGTAGTTATGGGCCCAAGATGGACACCGTGTGCAAAAGTTACGCTCAATTCTTCGTACGCCGACTATCCAAGCGTTCGAAATATTCAAGTGCTCATTCTTTAAGAAAATGGCTAAAATCCCTCATACGTCACGACGAATTGGTGAGATCAATCCAAAACGGTCGCTACATTTTCAAAAGTACTTATGGGCCCAAAACGGACACCGTGTGCAAATGTTACGCTCAATTCTTCGTACGTCGACTCTCCAAGCGTTCCAAATATGCAAGTGCTCATTCTTTAGAAAAAAAGCTGGAATCCCTCATACGTCACGACGAAGTCTTGAGTTCAATCCAAAACGGTCACTACATTTCCAAAAAGTACTTATGGGCCCAAAAAGGACAACGTGTACGAAGGTTATGCTCAATTCATCGTACGTCGACTATCCAAGCGTTTGAAATATTCAAGTGCTCATTCTTTCGAAAAATGGCTCAAATCCCTCATACGTCACGACGAAGATGTGAGTTCAATCTAAAATGGTCGCTACATTTCCAAAAAGTACTTATGGGCCCAAAATGGACGCCGTGTGCAAAAGTTACGCTCAATTCTTCGTACGCCGAATCCCCAAGCGTTCCAAATATGCAAGTGCTCATTCTATAGAAAAAGGCCGAAATCACTCATACATCACGACGAAGTCTTGAGTTCAATCCAAAACGGTCGCAACATTTCTAAAAAGTACTTATGGGCCCAAAACGGACACCGTGTGCAAAAGTTGCGCTCAATTCTTCGTAAGCCGACTCCCCAAGCGTTCCAAAAATACAAGTGCTCATTCTTTAGAAAATAGGCTGAAATCCCTCATACGATACGACGAAGTCTTGAGTTCAATCCAAAGCGGTCGCTACATTTCCAAAAAGTACTTGTGGGCCCAAAACGAACACCGTGTGCAAAAGTTACGTTCAATTTTTGTACGTCGACTCTCCAAGCTTTCCAAATACGCAAGTGCTCATTCTTTAGAAAAAAAAGCCGAAATCCCTCATACGTCACGAAGAAGTCTTGAGTTCAATCCTAAACGGTCGCTAGATTTCCAAAAAGTACTTTTGGACCCAAAACGGACCCTGTGTGCAAAAGTTACGCTCAATTCTTCGTACGTCGACTCTCCAAGCGTTCCAAATATGCAAGTGCTCATTCATTAGAAAAAAACCGAAATCCCTCATACGTCACGACCAAATTTTGAGTTCAATCCAAAACGGTCGCTACATTTCCAAAAAGTACTTATGGCCCCAAGACGGACACCGTGTGCAAAAGTTAAGCTGAATTCTTCGTACGCCGACTCTCCAAGAGTTCCAAATATGCAAGTGCTCATTATTTAGAAAAAGGCTTAAATCACTCATACGTCACGACGAAGTCTTGAGTTCAATCCAAAACGGTCGCTACATTACCAAAAAGTACTTATGGGCCCGAAACGGACACCGTGTGCAAAAGTTACGCTCAATTCTACGTACGCCGACTCTCCAAGCGTTCCAAATATGCAAGAGCTCATTCTTTCGAAAAATGGCCGAAATCCCTCATACGTCACGATGAAGTCTTGAGTCCAATCCAAAACGGTCGCTACATTACCAAAAAGTACTTATGGGCCCGAAACGGACACCGTGTGCAAAAGTTACGCTCAATTCTACGTACGCCGACTCTCCAAGCGTTCCAAATATGCAAGAGCTCATTCTTTCGAAAAATGGCCGAAATCCCTCATACGTCACGATGAAGTCTTGAGTCCAATCCAAAACGGTCGCTACATTACCAAAAAGTACTTATGGGCCCGAAACGGACACCGTGTGCAAAAGTTACGCTCAATTCTACGTACGCCGACTCTCCAAGCGTTCCAAATATGCAAGAGCTCATTCTTTCGAAAAATGGCCGAAATCCCTCATACGTCACGACGAAGTCTTGAGTTCAATCCAAAACGGTCGCTACATTACCAAAAAGTACTTATGGGCCCAAAACGGACACCGTGTACAAAAGTTGCGCTCAATACGTCGAACGCCGACTCCCCAAGCATTCCAAAAATACAAGTACTCATTCTTTAGAAAAAAAGGCCAAAATCCCTCATACGTCACGATGAAGTCTTGAGTCCAATCCAAAACGGTCGCTACATTTCCAAAAAGTACTTATGGGCCCAAAGCGGACACCGCATGGAAATGTTACGCTCAATTCTTCGTACGTCGACTCTCCAAGCGTTCCAAATATGCAAGTGCTCATTCTTTAGAAAAAAAGCCGAAATCCCTCATACGTCATGATGAAGTCTTGAGTTCAATCCAAAATGGTCGCTACATTTCCAAAAAGTAGTTATGGGCCCAAGAAAGACACCGTGTGCAAAAGTTACGCTCAATTCTTCGTACGCCGACTATCCAAGCGTTCGAAATGTTCAAGTGCTCATTCTTTAGAAAAATGGCTAAAATCCCTCATACGTCACGACGAAGTGGTGAGATCAATCCAAAACGGTCGCTACATTTCCAAAAAGTACTTATGGCCCAAAACGGACACGGTGTGCAAATGCTACGCTCAATTCTTTGTACGTCGACTCTCCAAGCGTTCCAAATATGCAAGTGCTCATTCTTTAGAAAAAAAAGCTGAAATCCCTCATACGTCATGACGAAGTCTTGAGTTCAATCCAAAACGGTCGCTACATTTCCAAAAAGTACTTATGGGCCCAAAACGGACAACGTGTCCAAAGGTTACGCTCAATTCATCGTACGCAGACTATCCAAGCGTTTGAAATATTCAAGTGCTCATTCTTTCGAAAAATGGCTCAAATCCCTCATACATCACGACGAAGATGTGAGTTCAATCCAAAACGGTCGCTACATTTCCAAAAAGTACTTATGGGCCCAAAATGGACGCCATGTGCAAAAGTTACGCTCAATTCTTCGTACGCCGACTCTCCAAGCGTTCCAAATATGCAAGTGCTCATTCTATAGAAAAAGGCCGAAATCACTCATACGTCACGACGAAGTCTTGAGTTCAATCCAAAACGGTCGCTACATTTCCACAATGTACTAATGGGCCCAAAACGGACACCGTGTGCCAAAGTTGCGCTCAATTCTTCGTACGCCGACTCCCTAAGCGTTCCAAAAATACAAGTGCTCATTCTTTAGAAAATAGGCTGAAATCCCTCATACCTCACTACGAAGTCTTGAGTTCAATCCAAAACGGTCGCTACATTACCAAAAAGTACTTATGGGCCCGAAACGGACACCGTGTGCAAAAGTTGCGCTCAATACGTCGTACGCCGACTCCCCAAGTGTTCCAAAAATACAAGTGCTCATTCTTCAGAAAAAAGGCCGAAATCCCTCCTACGTCACGACGAAGTCTTGAGTTCAATCCAAAATGGTCGCTACATTTCCACAAAGTACTAATGGGCCCAAAACGGACACCGTGTGCAAAAGTTGCGCTCAATTCTTCGTACGCCGACTCCCGAAGCGTTCCAAAAAATACAAGTGCTCATTCTTTAGAAAATAGGCTGAAATCCCTCATACCTCACTACGAAGTCTTGAGTTCAATCCAAAACGGTCGCTACATTTCCAAAAAGTACTTATGGGCCCAAAACGGACACCGTGTACAAAAGTTGCTCTCAATACGTCGTACGCCGACTCCCCAAGCGTTCCAAAAATACAAGTGCTCATTCTTTAGAAAAAAGGCCGAAATCCCTCATACGTCACGATGAAGTCTTGAGTCCAATCCAAAACGGTCGCTACATTTCCAAAAAGTACTTATGGGCCCAAAGCGGACACCGCATGGAAATGTTACGCTCAATTCTTCGAACGTCGACTCTCCAAGCGTTCCAAATATGCAAGTGCTCATTCTTCAGAAAAAAAGCCGAAATCGCTCATACGTCATGATGAAGTCTTGAGTTCAATCCAAAATGGTCGCTACATTTCCAAAAAGTAGTTATGGGCCCAAGAAAGACACCGTGTGCAAAAGTTACGCCCAATTCTTCGTACGCCGACTATCCAAGCGTTCGAAATGTTCAAGTGCTCATTCTTTAGAAAAATGGCTAAAATCCCTCATACGTCACGACGAAGTGGTGAGATCAATCCAAAACGGTCGCTACATTTCCAAAAAGTACTTATGGGCCCAAAACGGACACCGTGTGCAAATGCTACGCTCAATTCTTTGTACGTCGACTCTCCAAGCATTCCAAATATGCAAGTGCTCATTCTTTAGAAAAAAAAGCTGAAATCCCTCATACGTCACGACGAAGTCTTGAGTTCAATCCAAAACGGTCGCTACATTTCCAAAAAGTACTTATGGGCCCAAAACGGACAACGTGTCCAAAGGTTACGCTCAATTCATCGTACGCCGACTATCCAAGCGTTTGAAATATTCAAGTGCTCATTCTTTCGAAAAATGGCTCAAATCCCTCATACATCACGACGAAGTTGTGAGTTCAATCCAAAACGATCGCTACATTTCCAAAAAGTACTTATGGGCCTAAATCGGACATCGTGTGCAAAAGTTACGCTCAATTCTTCGTACGTCGACTCTCCAAGCGTTCCAAATACGCAAGTGCTCATTCTTTCGAAAAATGGCTCAAATCCCTCATACATCACGACGAAGTTGTGAGTTCAATCCAAAACGATCGCTACATTTCCAAAAAGTACTTATGGGCCTAAATCGGACATCGTGTGCAAAAGTTACGCTCAATTCTTCGTACGTCGACTCTCCAAGCGTTCCAAATATGCAAGTGCTCATTCTTTAGAAAAAAAGCCAAAATCCCTCATACGTCACGACGAATTCTTGAGTTCAATCCAAAACGGCCGCTACATTTCCAAAAAGTATTTATGGGCCCAAGACGGACACCGTGTGCAAAAGTTACGCTCAATTCTTCGTACGCCGACTATCCAAGTGTTCCAAATATGCAAGTGCTCATTCTATAGAAAAAGGCCGAAATCACTCATACGTCACGATGAAGTCTTGAGTTCAATCCAAAACGGTCGCTACATTACCAAAGAGTACTTATGGGCCCAAAACGGACACCGTGTGCAAAAGTTGCGCTCAATACGTCGTACGCCGACTCCCCAAGCGTTCCAAAAATACAAGTGCTCATTCCTTAGAAAAAAGGCCAAAATCCCTCATACGTCACGACGAAGTCTTGAGTTCAATCCAAAACGGTTGCTGCATTTCCAAAAAGTACTTATGGGCCCAAAATGGACACCGTGTGCAAAAGTTACGCTCAATTCTTCGTACGTCGACTCTCCAAGCGTTCCAAATATGCAAGTGCCCATTCTTTAGAAAAAAAGCCGAAATCCCTCATACGTCACGATGAAGTCTTGAATTCAATCCAAAACGGTCGCTACATTTCCAAAAAGTACTTATGGACCCAAGACGGACACCGTGTGCAAACGTTACGCTCAATTCTTCGTACGCCGACTCTCCAAGCGTTCCAAATATGCAAGTGCTCATTTTATAGATAAAGGCCAAAATCACTCATACGTCATGACGAAGTCTTGAGTTCAATCCAAAACGGCCGCTACATTACCAAAAAGTACATATGGGCCCAAAACGGACACCGTGTGCAAAAGTTGCGCTCAATACGTCGTACGCCGACTCCCCATGCGTTCCAAAAATACAAGTGCTCATTCTTTAGAAAAAAGGCCGAAATCCCTCATACGTCACGACGAAGTCTTGAGTTCAATCCAAAACGGTCGCTACATTTCCAAAAAGTACTTAAGGGCCCAAAACGGACACCGTGTGCAAATGTTACGCTCAATTATTCGTACGTCGACTCTCCAAGCGTTCCAAATATGCAAGTGCTCATTCTTTAGAAAAAAAGCCGCAATCCCTCATACGTCACGACGAATTCTTGAGTTCAATCCAAAACGGCCGCTACATTTCCAAAAAGTACTTATGGGCCCAAGACGGACACCGTGTGCAAAAGTTACGCTCAATTCTTCGTACGCCGACTATCCAAGCGTTCCAAAAATACGAGTGCTCATTCTTTAGAAAAAATGCCAAAATCCCTTAAACGTCACGATGAAGTCTTGAGTTCAATACAAAACGGTCGCTACATTTCCAAAAAGTACTTAAGGGCCCAAAACGGACACCGTGTGCAAAAGTTACGCTCAATTCTTCGTACGTCGACTCTCCAAGCTTTCCAAATATGCAAGTGCTCATTCTTTAGAAAAAAAAGCCAAAATCCCTCATACGTCACGACGAAGTCTTGAGTTCAATCCAAAACGGTCGCTACATTTCCAAAAAGTACTTATGGGCCCAAGACGGACACCGTGTGCAAAAGTTACGCTCAATTCTTCGTACGTCGACTCTCCAAGCTTTCCAAATATGCAAGTGCTCATTCTTTAGAAAAAAAAAGCTGAAATCCCTCATACGTCACGACGAAGTGGTGAGATCAATCCAAAACCGTCGCTACATTTCCAAAAAGTACTTATGGGCCCAAGACGGACACCGTGTGCAAAAGTTACGCTCAATTCTTCGTACGTCGACTATCCAAGCGTTCGAAATATTCAAGTACTCATTCTTTAGAAAAATGGCTAAAATCCCTCATACGTCACGACGAAGTTGTGAGATCAATCCAAAATGGTCGCTACATTTCAAAAAAGTACTTATGGGCCCAAAACGGACACCGTGTGCAAAGGTTACGCTCAATTCTTCGTACACCAACTATCCAAGCGTTCGAAATATTCAAGGGCTCATTCCTTCGAAAAATGGCTCAAATCCCTCATATGTCACGATGAAGTTATGAGTTCAATGCAAAACGGTTGCTACATTTCCAAAAAGTACTTATGGGCCCAAAATGGACGTCGTGTGCAAAAGTTACGCTCAATTCTTCGTACGCCGACTCTCCTAGCGTTCCAAATATGCAAGTGCTCATTCTATAGAAAAAAAGCCAAAATCCCTCATACGTCATGACGAAGTCTTGAGTTCAATCCAAAACGATCGCTACATTTCGAAAAAGTACTTATGGGCCCAAGACGGACACCGTGTGCAAAAGTTACGCTCAATTCTTCGTACGCCGACTATCCAAGCGTTCGAAATATTCAAGTGCTCATTCTTTCGAAAAATCGCTAAAATCCCTCATATGTCACGACGAAGTTGTGAGTTCTATCCAAAACGGTCGCTATATTTCCAAAAAGTACTTATGGGCCTGAAACGGACACCGTGTGCAAAAGTTACGTTCAATTCTTCGTACGTCGACTCTCCAAGCGTTCCAAATATGCAAGTGCTCATTCTTTCGAAAAATCGCTAAAATCCCTCATATGTCACGACGAAGTTGTGAGTTCTATCCAAAACGGTCGCTATATTTCCAAAAAGTACTTATGGGCCTGAAACGGACACCGTGTGCAAAAGTTACGTTCAATTCTTCGTACGTCGACTCTCCAAGCGTTCCAAATATGCAAGTGCTCATTCTTTCGAAAAATCGCTAAAATCCCTCATATGTCACGACGAAGTTGTGAGTTCTATCCAAAACGGTCGCTATATTTCCAAAAAGTACTTATGGGCCTGAAACGGACACCGTGTGCAAAAGTTACGTTCAATTCTTCGTACGTCGACTCTCCAAGCGTTCCAAATATGCAAGTGCTCATTCTTTCCAAAAATGACACCGTGTGCAAAAGTTACGCTCAATTCTTCGTACGCCGACTATCCAAGCGTTCGAAATATTCAAGTGCTCATTCTTTAGAAAAATGGCTAAAATCCCTCATACGTCACGGTGAAGTTGTGAGATCAATCCAAAAACGGTCGCTACATTTCCAAAAAGTACTTATGGGCCCAAAACGGACACCGTGTACAAAGGTTACGCTCAATTCTTCGTACGCCGACTATCCAAGCGTTCGAAATATTCAAGTGCTCATTCTTTAGAAAAATGGCTAAAATCCCTCATACGTCACGGTGAAGTTGTGAGATCAATCCAAAAACGGTCGCTACATTTCCAAAAAGTACTTATGGGCCCAAAACGGACACCGTGTACAAAGGTTACGCTCAATTCTTCGTACGTCGACTATCCAAGCGTTCGAAATATTCAAGTGCTCATTCCTTCGAAAATGGCTCAAATCCCTCATACGTCGAGACAAAGTTGTGAGTTCAATCCAAAACGGTTGCTACATTTCCAAAAAGTAATTATGGGCTCAAAATGGACGCCGTGTGCAAAAGTTACGCTCAATTCTTCGTACGCCGACTCCCCAAGCGTTCCAAGTATGCAAGTGCTCATTCTATAGAAAAAGGCCGAAATCACTCATATGTCACGACGAAGTCTTGAGTTCAATCCAAAACAGTCGCTACATTTCCAAAAAGTACTTATGGGCCTAAAACGGTTACCGTGTGCATAAGTTGCGCTCAATTCTTCGTACGCCGACTCCCCAAGCGTTCCAAAAATACAAGTGCTCATTCTTTAGAAAATAGGCTGAAATTCCTCGTACGTCATGATGAAGTCTTGAGTTCAATTCAAAACGGTCGCTACATTTCCAAAAAGCACTTATGGGCCCAAGACGGACACCGTGTGCAAATGTTACTCTCAATTTTTCGTACGCCGACTATCCAAGCGTTCGAAATATTCAAGTGCTCATTCTTTCGAAAAATGGCTAAAATCCCTCATACGTCACGACGAAGTGGTGAGATCAAACCAAAACGGTCGCTACATTTCCAGAAAGTACTTATGGGCCCAAAACGGACAGCGTGTGCAAAAGTTGCGCTCAATTCTTTGTACGCCGACTCCCCAAGCAGTCCAAAAATACAAGTGCTCATTCTTTAGAAAATAGGATGAAATCCCTCATACGTCACGACGAAGTCTTGAGTTCAATCCAAAACGGTCGCTACATTTCCAAAAAGTACTTATGGGACCAAAATGGACGCCATGTGCAAATGTTACGCTCAATTCTTCGTACGCCGACTCTCCAAGCGTTCCAAATATGCAAGTGCTCATTCTATAGAAAAAGGCCGAAATCACTCATACATCACGACGAAGTCTTGAGTTCATTCCAAAACGGTCACAACATTTCCAAAAAGTACTTATGGGCCCAAAACAGACACCGTGTGCAAAAGTTGCGCTCAATTCTTCGTACGCCGACACCCCAAGCGTTCCAAAAATACAAGTGCTCATTCTTTAGAAAATAGGATGAAATCCCTCATACGTCACGACGAAGTCTTGAGTTCAATCCAAAACGGTCGCTACATTTCCAAAAAGTACTTATGGGCCCCAAATGGACACCGTGTCCAAAAGTTACGCGCAATTCTTCGTACGTAGACTCTCCAAGAGTTCCAAATATACAGGTGCTCATTCTTTAGAAAAAAAGCTGAAATCCCTCATACGTCATGGTGAAGTCTTGAGTTCAATCCAAAATGGTCGCTAAATTTCCAAAAAGTACTTATGGGCCCAAAACGGACACCGTGTGCAAAAGTTACGCTCAATTCTTCGTACGCCGACTCTCCCGATCGCTACATTTCCAAAAAGTACTTATGGGCCCAAAACGGACACCGTGTGCAAAAGTTACGCTCAATTCTTCGTACGGCGACTATCCAAGTGTTCCAAATCTCCAAGGGCTCATTCTTTCGAAAAATGGCTAAAATCCCTAATACGTCACGACGAAGTTTTGAGATCAATTCAAAACGGTCGCTACATTTCCAAAAAGCCAAAACGGACGCTACATTTCCAAAAAGTACTTATGGGCCCAAAACGGACACCGTGTGCAAAGGTTACGCTCAATTCTTCGTACGCCGACTATCCAAGCGTTTGAAATATTCAAGTGCTCATTCTTTTGAAAAATGGCTCAAATCCCTCATACGTCACAACGAAGTGGTGAGTTCAATCCAAAACGGTCGCTACATTTCCAAAAAGTACTTATGGGCCCAAAATGGACGCCGTGTGCAAAAGCTACGCTCAATTCTTCGTACACCGACTCTCCAAGCGTTCCAAATATGCAAGTGCTCATTGTATAGAAAAAGGCCGAAATCACTCATACGTCACAACGAATTAACTTGAGTTCAATCCAAAACGGTCGCTACATTTCCAAAAAGTACTTATGGGCCAAAACGGACACCGTGTGCAAAAGTTGCGCTCAATTCTTCGTACTCCGACTCCCCAAGCGTTCCAAAAATACAAATGCTCATTCATTAGAAAAAAGGCCGAAATCCCACATACGTCATGACGAAGTCTTGAGTTCAATCCAAAATGGTCGCTACATTTCCAAAAAGAAGTTACGGGCCCAAAATGGACACCGTGTGCAAAAATTACGCTCAATTCTTCGTACGTCGACTCTCCAAACGTTCCAAATATGCAAGTGCTCATTCTTTAGAAAAAAGTCGAAATCCCTCATAGGTCACGACGAAGTCTTGAGTTCAACCCAAAACGGTCCCTACATTTCCAAAAAGTACTTATGGGCCCAAGGCGGACACCGTGTGCAAAAGTTACGCTCAAATCTTCGTACGCCGACTATCCAATCGTTCGAAATATTCAAGTGCTCATTCTTTCGAAAAATGGCTAAAATCCCTAATACGTCACGACGAAGTGGTGAGTTCAATCCAAAACGGTCGCTACATTTCCAAAAAGTACTTATGGGCCCAAAATGGACGCCGTGTGCAAAAGTTACACTCAATTCTTCATACGCCGACTCTCCAAGCGTTCCAAATATGCAAGTGCTCATTCTATAGAAAAAGGTCAAAATCACTCATACGTCACGACGAAGTCTGGAGTTCAACCCAAAACTATCGCTACATTTCCAAAAAGTAATTATGGGCCCAAAACGGACACTGTGTGCAAAAGTTGCGCTCAATTCTTCGTACGCCCACTCCCCAAGCATTCCAAAAATACAAATGCTCATTCTTTAGAAAAAAGGCCAAAATCCTGCATACGTCATGACGAAGTCTTGAGTTCAATCCAAAATGGTCGCTACCTTTCCAAAAAGTACTTATGAGCCCAAAACGGACACCGTGTACAAAAGTTGCGCTCAATTCTTTGTACGCCGACTATCCAAGCGTTCCAAATTTGCAAGTGCTCATTCTTTCGAAAAATGGCTAAAATCCCTCATACGTCACGATGAAGTTGTGAGATCAATCCAAAACGGTCGCTACATTTCCAAAAAGTACTTATGGGCCCAAAACGGACACCGTGTGCAAAGGTTACGCTCAATTCTTCGTACGCCGACTATCCAAACGTTTGAAATATTCAAGTGCTCATTCTTTTGAAAAATGGCTCAAATCCCTCATACGTCACGACGAAGTTGTGAGTTCAACACAAAACGGTCGCTACATTTTCAAAAAGTACTTATGGGCCCAAAATGCACGACGTGTGCAAAGGTTACGCTCAATTCTTTGTACGCCGACTCTCCAAGCGTTCCAAATATGCAAGTGCTCATTCTATAGAAAAAGGTCGAAATCACTCATAAGTCACGACGAAGTCTCGAGTTCAATCCAAGACGGTCGCTACATTTCCAAAAAGTACTTATGGGGCCAAAATGGACGGCGTGTGCAAAAGTTACGCTCAATTCTCCGTACGTCGACTCTCCAAGCGTTCCAAATATGCAAGTGCTCATTCTATAGAAAAAGGCCGAAATCACTCATACGTGACGATGAAGTCTTGAGTTCAATCCAAAATGATCGCTACATTTCCAAAAAGAACTTATGGGCCAAAAACGAACACCATGTCCAAAAGTTGCTCTCAATTCTTCGTACGCTGACTCCCCAAGTGTTCCAAATATGCAAGTGCTCATTCTTTCGAAAAATGGCTAAAATCCCTCGGACGTCACGACGAAGGCTTGAGATCAATCCAAATCGGTCGCTACATTTTCAAAAACTACTTATGGGCCCAAAACGGACACCGTGTGCAAAGGTTACGGTCAATTCTTCGTACGCCGACTATCCAAGCGTTCCAAATATTCAAGTGCTCATTCTTTCAAAAAATCGCTAAAATCCCTCATACGTCACGACGAAGTTGTGAGTTCAATCCAAAATGGTCGCTACATTTCCAAAAAGTACTTATGGGCCCAAAACGGACACCGTGTGCAAAAGTTAAGCTCAATTCTTTGTACGCCGACTATCCAAGCGTTCTAAATTTGTAAGTCCTCATTCTTTAGAAAAATGGCTAAAATCTTTCATACGTCATGATGCAGTTGTGAGATCAATCCAAAACGGTCACTACATTTCCAAAAAGTCCATATGGGCCCAAAATGGACACCGTGTGCAAAGGTTACGCTCAATTCTTCGTACGCCGACTATCCAAGCGTTCGAAATATTCAAGTGCTCATTCTTTTCAAAAATGGCTCAAATCCCTCATACGTCACGACGAAGTTGTGAGTTCAATCCAAAACGGTCGCTACATTTTCAACAAGTACTTATGGGCCCAAAATGGACGCCGTGTGCAAAAGTTACGCTCAATTCTTTGTACGCCGACTCTCCAAGCGTTCCAAATATGCAAGTGCTCATTCTATAGAAAAAGTCTAAAATCACTCATACGTCACGACGAAGTCTTGAGTTCAACCCAAAATGGTCGCTACATTTTCAAAAAGTACTTATGGGCCCAAAACGGACACCGTGTGCAAAGGTTACGCTCAATTCTTCGTACGCCGACTATCCAAACGTTCGAAATATTCAAGTGCTCATTCTTTTGAAAAATGGCTCAAATCCCACATACGTCACGACGAAGTTGTGAGTTCAATCGAAAATAGTCGCCACATTTTCAAAAAGTACTTATGGGCCCAAAACGGACACCGTGTGCAAAGGTTACGCTCAATTCTTCGTACGCCGACTATCCAAACGTTCGAAATATTCAAGTGCTCATTCTTTTGAAAAATGGCTCAAATCCCACATACGTCACGACGAAGTTGTGAGTTCAATCGAAAATAGTCGCCACATTTTCAAAAAGTACTTATGGGCCCAAAATAGACGCCGTGTGCAAAAGTTAAACTCAATTCTTCGTACGCCGACTCTCCGAGCGTTCCAAATATGCAAGTGCTCATTCTATAGAAAAAGGTCGAAATCACTCATACGTCAGGACGAAGTCTGGAGTTCAACCCAAAACGGTCACTACATTTCCAAAAAGTACTTATGGGCCCAAAACGGACACTGTGTGCAAAAGTTGCGCTCAATTCTTCGTGCGCCGACTCCCCAAGCGTTCCAAATATGCAAGTGCTCATTCTATAGAAAAAGGCCAAAATCACTCATACGTCACGACGAAGTCTTGAGTTCAATCCAAAACGGTCGCTACATTACCAAAAAGTACTTACGGGCCCGAAACGGACACCATGTGCAAAAGTTGCGCTCAATACGTCGTACGCCGACTCCCCAAGCGTTCCAAAAATACAAGTGCTCATTCTTCAGAAAAAAGGCCGAAATCCCTCATACGTCACGACGAAGTCTTGAGTTCAATCCAAAATGGTCGCTACATTTCCAAAAAGTACTTATGGGCCCAAAACGGACACCGTGTGCAAAAGTTACGCTCAATTCTTCGTACGTCGACTCTCCAAGCGTTCCAAATATGCAAGTGCTCATTATTTAGAAAAAAACCCGAAATCCTTCATACGTCACGACGAAGTCTTGAGTTCAACCAAAAACGGTCGCTACATTTCCAAAAAGTACTTATGGGCCCAAGGCGGACATCGTGTGCAAAAGTTACGCTCAATTCTTCGTACGCCGACTATCCAAGCGTTCGAAATATTCAAGTGCTCATTCCTTCGAAAAATGGCTCAAATCCCTCATACGTCACGACGAAGTTGTGAGTTCAATCCAAAACTGTTGCTACATTTCCAAAAAGTACTTATGGGCCCAAAATGGACGTCGTGTGCAAAAGTTGCGCTCAATTCTTCGTACGCCGGCTCTCCAAGCGTTCCAAATATGCAAGTTCTCATTGTATAGAAAAAGGCCGAAATCACTCATACGTCACGACGAAGTCTTGAGTTCAATCCAAAACGGTCGCTACATTACCAAAAAGTACTTATGGGCCCAAAATGGACACCGTGTGCAAAAGTTGTGCTCAATACTTCATACGCCGACTCCCCAAGTGTTCCAAAAATACAAGTGCTCATTCTTTTGAAAAATGGCTAAAATCCCTCATACGCCACGACGAAGTTGTGTGATCAATCCAAAACGGTTGCCACATTTCCAAAAAGTACTAATGGGCCCAAAACGGACACCGTGTGCAAAAGTTAAGCTCAATTCTTTGTACGCCGACTATCCAAGCGTTCTAAATTTGCAAGTCCTCATTCTTTTGAAAAATGGCTAAAATCTTTCATACGTCACGATGCAGTTGTGAGATCAATCCAAAACGGTCACTACATTTCCAAAAATTCCTTATGGGCCCAAAACGGACACCGTGTGCAAAGGTTACACTCAATTCTTCGTGCGCCGACTATCCAAGCGTTCGAAATATTCAAGTGCTCATTCTTTTCAAAAATGGCTCAAATCCCTCATACGTCACGACGAAGTTGTGAGTTCAATCCAAAACGGTCGCGACATTTTCAACAAGTACTTATGGGCCCAAAATGGACGCCGTGTGTAAAAGTTACGCTCAATTCTTCGTACGCCGACTCTCCAAGCGTTTCAAATATGCAAGTGCTCATTCTAAAGAAAAAGGTCAAAATCACTCATACGTCACGACGAAGTCTGGAGTTCAATCCAAAACGGTCTCTACATTTCCAAAAAGTACTTATGGGCCCAAAACGGACAACGTGTGCAAAGGTTACGCTTAATTCTTCGTACGCCGACTATCCAAGCGTTTGAAATATTCAAGTGCTCATTCTTTCGAAAAATGGCTCAAATCCCTCATACGTCACGACGAAGATGTGAGTTCAATCCAAAACGGTCGCTACATTTCCAAAAAGTACTTATGGGCCCAAATTGGACGCCGTGTGCAAAAGTTACGCTCAATTCGTCGTACGCCGACTCTCCAAGCGTTCCAAATATGCAAGTGCTCATTCTATAGAAAAAGGCCGAAATGTCTCATACGTCACGATGAAGTCTTGAGCTCAATCCAAAATGGTCGCTACATTTCCAAAAAGTACTTATGGGCCCAAAATGGACATTGTGTGCAGAAGTTACGCTCAATTCTTCGTACACCGACTCCCCAAGCGTTCCAAAAATACAAGTGCTCATTCTTTAGAAAATAGGCTGAAATCCCTCATACGTCACGACGAAGTCTTGAGTTCAATCTAAAACGGTCGCTACATTAACAAAAAGTACTTATGGGCCCAAAACGGACACCGTGTGCAAAAGTTACGCTCAATTCTTCGTACGTTGACTCTCCAATCTTTCCAAATATGCAAGTGCTCATTCTTTAGAAACAAAAGTCAAAATCCCTCATACGTCACGATGAAGTCTTGAGTTCAATTCAAAACGGTCGCTACATTTCCAAAAAGTACTTATGGGCCCAAAACGGACACCGTGTGCAAAAGTTACGCTCAATTCTTTGTACGTCGACTCTCCAAGCGTTCCAAATATACAAGTGGTCATTCTTTAGAAAAAGGCCGAAATCACTCATACGTCACGATGAAGTCTTGAGTTCAATCCAAAATGGTCGCTACATTACCAAAAAGTACTTATGGGCCTAAAACGGACAGCGTGTGCAAAAGCTACGCTCAATTCTTCGTACGTCGACTCTCCAAGCGTTCCAAATATACAAGTGGTCATTCTTTAGAAAAAGGCCGAAATCACTCATACGTCACGATGAAGTCTTGAGTTCAATCCAAAATGGTCGCTACATTACCAAAAAGTACTTATGGGCCTAAAACGGACAGCGTGTGCAAAAGCTACGCTCAATTCTTCGTACGTCGACTCTCCAAGCGTTCCAAATATACAAGTGGTCATTCTTTAGAAAAAGGCCGAAATCACTCATACGTCACGATGAAGTCTTGAGTTCAATCCAAAATGGTCGCTACATTACCAAAAAGTACTTATGGGCCTAAAACGGACAGCGTGTGCAAAAGCTACGCTCAATTCTTCGTACGTCGACTCTCCAAGCGTTCCAAATATACAAGTGGTCATTCTTTAGAAAAAGGCCGAAATCACTCATACGTCACGATGAAGTCTTGAGTTCAATCCAAAATGGTCGCTACATTACCAAAAAGTACTTATGGGCCTAAAACGGACAGCGTGTGCAAAAGCTACGCTCAATTCTTCGTACGTCGACTCTCCAAGCGTTCCAAATATACAAGTGGTCATTCTTTAGAAAAAGGCCGAAATCACTCATACGTCACGATGAAGTCTTGAGTTCAATCCAAAATGGTCGCTACATTACCAAAAAGTACTTATGGGCCTAAAACGGACAGCGTGTGCAAAAGCTACGCTCAATTCTTCGTACGTCGACTCTCCAAGCGTTCCAAATATACAAGTGGTCATTCTTTAGAAAAAGGCCGAAATCACTCATACGTCACGATGAAGTCTTGAGTTCAATCCAAAATGGTCGCTACATTACCAAAAAGTACTTATGGGCCTAAAACGGACAGCGTGTGCAAAAGCTACGCTCAATTCTTCGTACGTCGACTCTCCAAGCGTTCCAAATATGCAAGTGCTCATTATTTAGGCTACATTACCAAAAAGTACTTATGGGCCAAAAACGGACACCGTGTGCAAAAGTTACGCTCAATTCTTCGTACGCCGACTCTCCAAGCGTTCCAAATATACAAGTGGTCATTCTATAGAAAAAGGCCGAAATCACTCATACGTCACGACGAAGTCTTGAGTTCAATCCAAAACGGTCGCTACATTTCCAAAAAGTACTTATGGGCCCAAAACGGACACCGTGTACAAAAGTTGCGCTCAATACGTCGTACGCCGACTCCCCAAGCGTTCCAAAAATACAAGTGCTCATTCTTTAGAAAAAAGGCTGAAATCCCTCATACGTCATGATGAAGTCTTGAGTCCAATCCAAAACGGGCGCTACATTTCCAAAAAGTACTTATGGGCCCAAAATGGACACCGTGTGCAAAAGTTACCCTCAATTCTTCGTACGTCGACTCTCCAAGCGTTCCAAATATGCAAGTGCTCATTCTTCAGAAAAAAGCCGAAATCCCTCATACGTCATGACGAAGTCTTGAGTTCAATCCAAAACGGTCGCTACATTTCCAAAAAGTAGTTATGGGCCCAAGACGGACACCCTGTGCAAAAGTTACGCTCAATTCTTCGTACGCCGACTATCCAAGCGTTCGAAATATTCAAGTGCTCATTCTTTAGAAAAATGGCTAAAATCCCTCATACGACACGACGAAGTGGTGTGATCAATCTAAAACGGTCGCTACATTTCCAAAAAGTACTTATGGGCCCGAAACGGACTCCATGTGCAAATGTTACGCTCAATTCTTCGTACGTCGACTCTCCAAGCGTTCCAAATATGAAAGTGCTCATTCTTTAGAAAAAAGCTGAAATCCCTCATACGTCACGATGAAGTCTTGAGTTCAATCCAAAACGGTCGCTACATTTCCAAAAAGTACTTTTGGACCCAAAACGGACCCTGGGTGCAAAAGTTACGCTCAATTCTTCGTACGTCGACTCTCCAGGCGTTCCAAATATGAAAGTGCTCATTCTTTAGAAAAAAGCTGAAATCCCTCATACGTCACGATGAAGTCTTGAGTTCAATCCAAAACGGTCGCTACATTTCCAAAAAGTACTTATGGGCCCAAAACGGACTCCGTGTGCAAAAGTTACGCTCAATTCTTCGTACGCCGACTCTCCAAGCGTTCCAAATATTCAAGTGCTCATTCTATAGAAAAATGCCGAAATCACTCATACGTCACGACGAAGTCTTGAGTTCAATCCAAAACGGTCGCTACATTTCCAAAAAGTACTTTTGGACCCAAAACGGACCCTGTGTGCAAAAGTTACGCTCAATTCTTCGTACGTCGACTCTCCAAGCGTTCCAAATATGCAAGTGCTCATTCATTAGAAAAGAAACCGAAATCCCTCATACGTCACGACCAAATTTTGAGTTCAATCCAAAACGGTCGCTACATTTCCAAAAAGTACTTATGGGCCCAAGACGGACACCGTGTGCAAAAGTTAAGCTGAATTCTTCGTACGCCGACTCTCCAAGCGTTCCAAATATGCAAGTGCTCATTATTTAGAAAAAGGTCGAAATCACTCATACGTCAGGACGAAGTCTTGAGTTCAATCCAAAACGGTCGCTACATTACCAAAAAGTACTTATGGGCCCAAGACGGACATCGTGTGCAAAAGTTATGCTCAATTCTTTGTACACCGACTATCCAAGCGTTCTAAATTTGCAAGTGCTCATTCTTTCGAAAAATGGCTAAAATCTCTCATACGTCACGATGAAGTTGTGAGATCAATCCAAAACGGTCGCTACATTTTAAAAAGTACTTACGGGCCCAAAACGGACACCGTGTGCAAAGGTTACGCTCAATTCTTCGTACGCCGACTATCCAAGCATTCGAAATATTCAAGTGCTCATTCTTTTGAAAAATGGCTCAAATCCCTCATACGTCACGACGAAGTTGTGAGTTCAATCCAAAACGGTCGCCACATTTTCAAAAAGTACTTATGGGCCCAAAATAGACGCCGTGTGCAAAAGTTACGCTCAATTCTTCGTACGCCGACTCTCCGAGCGTTCCAAATATGCAAGTGCTCATTCTATAGAAAAAGGTCGAAATCACTCATATGTCAGGACGAAGTCTGGAGTTCAACCCAAAACGGTCGCTACATTTCCAAAAAGTACTTATGGGCCCAAAACGGACACTGTGTGCAAAAGTTGCGCTCAATTTTTCGTACGCTGACTCCCCAAGCGTTCCAAATATGCAAGTGCTCATTCTATAGAAAAAGGCTGAAATCACTCATACGTCACGACGAAGTCTTGAGTTCAATCCAAAACGGTCGCTACATTACCAAAAAGTACTTATGGGAGCAAAACGGACACCGTGTGCAAAAGTTGCGCTCAGCACGTCGTACGCCGACTCCCCAAGCGTTCCAAAAATACAAGAGCTCATTCTTTAGAAAAAAGGCCGAAATCCCTCATACGTCACGATGAAGTCTTGAGTTCAATCCAAAATGGTCGCTACATTTCCAAAAAGTACTTATGGGCCCAAAACGGACACCGTGTGCAAAAGTTACGCTCAATTCTTCGTACGTCGACTCTCCAAGCGTTCCAAATATGCAAGTGCTCATTATTTAGAAAAAAACCCAAAATCCTTCATACGTCACGACGAAGTCTTGAGTTCAACCAAAAATGGTCGCTACATTTCGAAAAAGTACTTATGGGCCCAAGGCGGACATCGTGTGCAAAAGTTACGCTCAATTCTTCGTAAGCCGACTATCCAAGCGTTCGAAATATTCAAGTGCTCATTCCTTCGAAAAATGGCTCAAATCCCTCATACGTCACGACGAAGTTGTGAATTCAATCCAAAACTGTTGCTACATTTCCAAAAAGTACTTATGGGCCCAAAATGGACGCCGAGTGCAAAAGTTGCGCTCAATTCTTCGTACGCCGACTCTCCAAGCGTTCCAAATATGCAAGTTCTCATTGTATAGAAAAAGGCCGAAATCACTCATACGTCATGACGAAGTCTTGAGTTCAACCCAAAACGGTCGCTACATTTTCAAAAAGTACTTATGGGCCCAAAACGGACACCGTGTGCAAAAGTTGCGCTCAATTCTTCTTACGCCGACTCCCCAAGCGTTCCAAAAATACAAGTGCTCATTCTTTAGAAAATAGGCCGAAATCCCTCATACGTCACGACGAAGTCTTGAGTTCGATCCAAAACGGTCGCTACATTTCCAAAAAGTACTTATGGGCTCAAAACGGACACCGTGTGCAAAAGTTACGCTCAATTCTTCATATGTCGACTCTCCAAGCGTTCCAAATATGCAAGTGCTCATTGTTTAGAAAAAAAACCCGAAATCCTTCATACGTCACGACGAAGTCTTGAGTTCAACCCAAAACGGTCGCTACATTTCCAAAAAGTACTTATGGGCCCAAGACGGACATCGTGTGCAAAAGTTACGCTCAATTCTTCGTACGCCGACTATCCAAGCGTTCGAAATATTCAAGTGCTCATTCCTTCGAAAAATGGCTCAAATCCCTCATACGTCACCACGAAGTTGTGAGTTCAATCCAAAACTGTTGCTACATTTCCAAATAGTACTTATGGGCCCAAAATGGACGCCGTGTGCAAAAGTTGCGCTCAATTCTTCGTACGCCGACTCTCCAAGCGTTCCAAATATGCAAATTCTCATTCTATAGAAAAAGGCTGAAATCACTCATACGTCACGACGAAGTCTTGAGTTCAATCCAAAACGGTCGCTACATTTTCAAAAAGTACTTCTGGGCCCAAAATGGACACCGTGTGCAAAAGTTGCGCTCAATTCTTCTTACGCCGACTCCCCAAGCGTTTCAAAAATACAAGTGCTCATTCTTTAGAAAATAGGCCGAAATCCCTCATACGTCACGACGAAGTCTTGAGTTCAATCCAAAACGGTCGCTACATTTCCAAAAAGTACTTATGGGCCCAAAACGGACACCGTGTGCAAAAGTTACGCTCAATTCTTCGTACGTCGACTCTCCAAGCGTTCCAAATATGCAAGTGCTCATTCTTTAGAAAAAAAGCTGAAATCACTCATACATCACGACGAAGTCTTGAGTTCAATCCAAAACGGTCGCTACATTTCATCAAAGTACTTATGGGCCCAAGACGAACACCGTGTGCAAAAGTTACGCTCAATTCTTCGTACGCTGACTCTCCAAGTGTTCCAAATATGCAAGTGCTCATTCTAGAGAAAAAGTCTGAAATCACTCATACGTCACGATGAAGTCTTGAGTTCGATCCAAAATGGTCGCTACATTACCAAAAAGTACTTATGGGCCCAAAACGGACACCGTGTGCAAAAGTTGTGCTCAATACTTCATACGCCGACTCCCCAAGCGTTCCAAAAATACAAGTGCTCAATCTTTCGAAAAATGGCTAAAATCCCTCATACGCCACGACGAAGTTTTGTGATCAATCTAAAACGGTCGCCACATTTCCAAAAACTACTTATGGGCCCAAAACGGACACCGTATACAAGGGTTACGCTCAATTCTTCGTACGCTGACTATCCAAGCGTTCCAAAAATTCAAGTGCTCATTCTTTCGAAAAATTGCTAAAATCCCTCATACGCCACGACGAAGTTGTGTGATCAATCTAAAACGGTCGCCACATTTCCAAAAACTACTTATGGGCCCAAAACGGACACCGTATACAAGGGTTACGCTCAATTCTTCGTACGCTGACTATCCAAGCGTTCCAAGTATTCAAGTGCTCATTCTTTCGAAAAATCGCTAAAATCCCTCATACGTCACGACGAAGTAGTGAGTTCAATCCAAAATGGTCGCTACATTTCCATAAAGTACTTATGGGCCCAAAACGGACACCGTGTGCAAAGGTTACGCTCAATTCTTCGTACACCGACTCTCCAAGCGCTCCAAATATGCAAGTGCTCATTCTATAGAAAAAGGTTGAAATCACTCATACGTCAGGACGAAGTCTGGAATTCAACCCAAAACGGTCGCTACATTTCCAAAAAGTACTTATGGGCCCAAAACGGACACTGTGTGCAAAAGTTGCGCTCAATTCTTCGTACGCCGATCCCCAAGCGTTCCAAAAATACAAGTGCTCATTCTTTAGAAAAAAGGCCAAAATCCCTCATACGTCACGACGAAGTCTTGAGTTCAATCCAAAACGGTCGCTACATTTCCAAAATGTACTTATAGGCCCAAAACGGACACCGTGTGCAAAAGTTACGCTCAATTCTTCGTACGTCGACTCTCCAAGCGTTCCAAATATGGAAGTGCTCATTATTTCGAAAAAAACCCAAAATCCCTCATACGTCACGACGAAGTCTTGAGTTCAACCCAAAACGGTCGCCACATTTCCAAAAAGTACTTATGGGCCCAAAACGGACACCGTGTGCAAAAGTTATGCTCAATTCTTTGTACGCCGACTATCCAAGCGTTCTAAATTTGCAAGTGCTCATTCTTTCGAAAAATGGCTAAAATCTCTCATACGTCACGATGAAGTTGTGAGATCAATCCAAAACGGTCGCTACATTTTCAAAAAGTACTTATGGGCCCAAAACGGACACCGTGTGCAAAGTTTACGCTCAATTCTTCGTACGCCGACTATCCAAGCGTTCGAAATATTCAAGTGCTCATTCTTTTGAAAAATGGCTCAAATCCCTCATACGTCACAACGAAGTTGTGAGTTCAATCCAAAACGGTCGCCACATTTTCAAAAAGTACATATGGGCCCAAAATAGGCGCCGTGTACAAAAGTTACTCTCAATTCTTCGTACGCCGACTCTCCAAGCGTTCCAAATATGCAAGTGCTCATTCTATAGAAAAAGGGTGAAATCACTCATACGTCACGACGAAGTCTGTAGTTTAACCCAAAACGGTCGCTACATTTCGATAAAGTACTTATGGGCCCAAAACGGACACTGTGTGCAAAAGTTGCGCTCAATTCTCCGTACGCCGACTCACCAAGCGTTCCAAAAATACAAGTGCTCATTCTTTAGAAAAAAGGCCGAAATCCCTCATACGTTACGACGAAGTCTTAAGTTCAATCCAAAATGGTCGCTACATTTCCAAAAAGTACTTATGGGCCCAAAACGGACACCGTGTGCAAAAGTTGCGCTCAATTCTTCGTACGTCGACTCTCCAAGCGTTCCAAATATGCAAGTGCTCATTGTTTAGAAAAAAAGCCGAAATTCCTCATACGTCACGATGAAGTATTGAGTTCAATCCAAAACGGTCGCTACATTTCCAAAAAGTACTTATGGGCCCAAAATGGACGTCGTGTGCAAAAGTTACGCTCAATTCTTCGAACACCGACAATCCAAGCGTTCCAAATATGCAAGTGCTCATTGTTTAGAAAAAAAGCCGAAATTCCTCATACGTCACGATGAAGTATTGAGTTCAATCCAAAACGGTCGCTACATTTCCAAAAAGTACTTATGGGCCCAAAATGGACGTCGTGTGCAAAAGTTACGCTCAATTCTTCGTACGCCGACTCTCCAAGCGTTCCAAATATGCAAGTGCTCATTCTATAGAAATAGCCGAAATCACTCGTACATCATGATGAAGTCTTGAGTTCAATCCAAAACAGTCGCTACATTACCAAAAAGTACTTACGAGCCCAAAACGGACACCGTGTGCAAAAGTTGCGCTCAATACTTCGTACGCCGACTCCCCAAGCGTTCCAAAAATACAAATGCTCATTCTTTAGAAAAAAGGCCGAAATCCCTCATACGTCACGACGAAGTCTTGAGTTCAATCCAAAACGGTTGCTACATTTCCAAAAAGTACTTATGGGCCCAAAATGGACGCCGTGTGCAAAAGTTACGCTCAATTCTTCGTACGCCGACTCCCCAAGCGTTCCAAATATGCAAGTGCTCATTCTATAGAAAAAGCCAAAATCACTCGTACATCATGACGAAGTCTTGAGTTCAATCCAAAACAGTCGCTTCGTTACCAAAAAGTACTTACGAGCCCAAAACAGACACCGTGTGCAAAAGTTGCGCTCAATTCTTCGTACGCCGACTATCCAAGCGTTCGAAATATTCAAGTGCTCATTCCTTCGAAAAATGGCTCAAATCCCTCATACGTCACGACGAAGTGGTGAGTTCAATCCAAAACTGTTGCTACATTTCCAAAAAGTACTTATGGGCCCAAAATGGACGCCATGTGCAAAAGTTACGCTCAATTCTTCGTACGCCGACTCTCCAAGCGTTCCAAATATGCAAGTTCTCATTCTATAGAAAAAGGCCGAAATCACTCATACGTCACGACGAAGTCTTGAGTTCAATCCAAAACGGTCGCTACATTTCATCAAAGTACTTATGGGCCCAAGACGAACACCGTGTGCAAAAGTTACGCTCAATTCTTCATACGCTGACTCTCCAAGCGTTCCAAATATGCAAGTTCTCATTCTAGAGAAAAAGTCTGAAATCACTCATACGTCACGATGAAGTCTTGAGTTCAATCCAAAACGGTCGCTACATTACCAAAAAGTACTTATAGGCCCAAAACGGACACCGTGTGCAAAAGTTGTGCTCAATACTTCATACGCCGACTCCCCAAGCGTTCCAAAAATACAAGTGCTCATTCTTTCGAAAAATGGCTAAAATCCCTCATACGCCACGACAAAGTTGTGTGATCAATCCAAAACGGTCGCCACATTTCCAAAAAGTACTTATGGGCCCAAAACGGACACCGTATACAAGGGTTACGCTCAATTCTTCGTACGCTGACTATCCAAGCATTCCAAATATTCAAGTGCTCATTCTTTCGAAAAATCGCTAAAATCCCTCATACGTCACGACTAAGTTGTGGGTTCAATCCAAAATGGTCGCTACATTTCCAAAAAGTACTTATGGGCCCAAAACGGACACCGTGTGCAAAAGTTAAGCTCAATTCTTTGCACGCCGACTATCCAAGCGTTCGAAATATACAAGTGCTCATTCTTTTGAAAAATGGCTCAAATCCCTCATACGTCACGACGAAGTTGTGAGTTCAATCCAAAACGGTCGCCACATTTTCAAAAAGTACTTATGGGCCCAAAATAGGCGCCGTGTGCAAAAGTTACGCTCAATTCTTCGTACGCCGACTCTCCAAGCGTTCCAAATATGCAAGTGCTCATTCTATAGAAAAAGGGTGAAATCACTCATACGTCACGACGAAGTCTGGGATTTAACCCAAAATGGTCGCTACATTTCCATAAAGTACTTATGGGCCCAAAACGGACACTGTGTGCAAAAGTTGCGCTCAATTCTCCGTACGCCGACTCCCCAAGCGTTCCAAAAATACAAGTGCTCATTCTTTAGAAAAAATGCTGAAATCCCTCATACGTCACGACGAAGTCTTGAGTTCAATCCAAAATGGTCGCTACATTTCCAAAAAGTACTTAGGGGCCCAAAACGGACACGGTGTGCAAAAGTTACGCTCAATTCTTCGTACGTCTACTCTCCAAGCGTTCCAAATATGCAAGTGCTCATTATTTAGAAAAAAACCCAAAATCCTTCATACATCACGACGAAGTCTTGAGTTCAACCCAAAATGGTCGCTACATTTCCAAAAAGTACTTATGGGCCCAAGACGGACATCGTGTGCAAAAGTTACGCTCAATTCTTCGTACGCCGACTATCCAAGCGTTCGAAATATTCAAGTGCTCATTCCTTCGAAAAATGGCTCAAATCCCTCATACGTCACGACGAAGTTGTGAGTTCAATCCAAAACTGTTGCTACATTTCCAAAAAGTATTTATGGGCCCAAAATGGACGCCATGTGCAAAAGTTAAGCTCAATTCTTCGTACGGCGACTCTCCTAGCGTTCCAAATATGCAAGTTCTCATTCTATAGAAAAAGGCCGAAATCACTCATACGTCACGACGAAGTCTTGAGTCCAACCCAAAACGGTCGCTACATTTTCAAAAAGTACTTATGGGCCCAAAACGGACACCGTGTGCAAAAGTTGCGCTCAATTCTTCTTACTCCGACTCCCCAAGCGTTCCAAAAATACAAGTGCTCATTCTTTAGAAAATAGGCCGAAATCCCTCATACGTCATGATGAAGTCTTGAGTTCAATCCAAAACGGTCGCTACATTTCCAAAAAGTACTTATGGGCCCAAAAGGGACACCGTGTGCAAAAGTTACGCTCAATTCTTAGTACGCCGACTCCCCAAGCGTTCCAAAAATACAAGTGCTCATTCTTTATAAAAAAGGCCGAAATCCCTCATACGTCACGACGAAGTCTTGAGTTCAATCCAAAATGGGTGCTACATTTCCAAAAAGTACTTATGGGCCCAAAACGGACACCGTGTGCAAAAGTTACTCTCAATTCTTCGTACGTCGACTCTCCAAGCGCTCCAAATATGCAAGTGCTCATTATTTAGAAAAAAAGCCGAAATCCTTCAAACGTCACGACGAAGTCTTGAGTTCAACCCAAAACGGTCGCTACATTTCCAAAAAGTACTTATGGGCCCAAGACGGACACCATGTGCAAAAGTTACGCTCAATTCTTCGTACGCCGACTATCCAAGCGTTTGAAATATTCAAGTGCTCATTCTTTCGAAAAATGGCTCAAATCCCTCATACGTCATGACGAAGTTGTGAGTTCAATCGAAAACGGTCGCTACATTTCGAAAAAGTACTTATGGGCCCAAGACGGACACCTTGTGCAAAATGTACGCTCAATTCTTCGTACGCCGACTATCCAAGCGTTCGAAATATTCAAGTGCTCATTCTTTCGAAAAATGGCTAAAATCCCTAATACGTCACGACGAAGTGGTGAGTTCAATCCAAAATGGTCGCTACATTTTCAAAAAGTACTTATGGGCCCAAAATGGACGCCGTGTGCAAAAGTTACGCTCAATTCTTCGTACGCCGACTCTCCAAGCGTTCCAAATATGCAACTACTCATTCTATAGAAAAAGGTCGAAATCACTCATACATCACGACGAAGTCTTGAGTTCAATCCAAAATGGTCGCTACATTTCCAAAAACTACTTATGGGCCCAAAACGGACACCGTGTGCAAAAGTTACGCTCAATTCTTCGTACTCCGACTATCCAAACGTTCCAAATATGCAAGTGCTCATTCTTTCAAAAAATTGCTAAAATCCCTCATACGTCACGATTAAGTTGTGGGTTCAATCCAAAATGGTCGCTACATTTCCAAAAAGTACTTATGGGCCCAAAACGGACACCGTGTGCAAAAGTTACGCTCAATTTTTTGTACGCCGACTATCCAAGCGTTCCAAATTTGCAAGTGCTCATTCTTTCGAAAAATGGCTAAAATCCCTCATACGTCACGACAAAGTTGTGAGATCAATCCAAAACGGTCGCTACATTTCCAAAAAGTACTTATGGGCCCAAGACGGACGCAGTGTGCAAAAGTTACGCTCAATTCTTCGTACGCCGACTCTCCAAGCGTTCCAAATATGCAAGTGCTCATTCTTTCGAAAAATGGCTAAAATCCCTCAGACGTCATGATGAAGTCTTGAGTTCAATCCAAAACGGTTGCTACATTTCCAAAAACTACTTATGGGCCCAAAACTGACACCGTGTGCAAAAGTTACGCTCAATTTTTCGTACGCCGACTATCCAAACGTTCCAAATATGCAAGTGCTCGTTCTTTCAAAAAATTGCTAAAATCCCTCATACGTCACGACGAAGTTGTGAGTTCAATCCAAAATGGTCGCTACATTTCCAAAAAGTACTTATGGGCCCAAAACGGACACCGTGTGCAAAAGTTACGCTCAATTCTTTGTACGCCGACAATCCAAGCGTTCCAAATTCGCAAGTGCTCATTCTTTCGAAAAATGGCTAAAATCCCTCATACGTCACGAAGAAGTTGTGAGATCAATCCAAAACGGTCGCTACATTTCCAAAAAGTACTTATGGGCCCAAAACGGACACCGTGTGCAAAAGTTGTGGTCAATACTTCGTACGCCGACTCCCCAAGAGTTCCAAAAATACAAATGCTCATTCTTTAGAAAAAAGGCCGAAATCCCTCATACGTCACGACGAAGTCTTGAGTTCAATCCAAAACGATCGCTACATTTCCAAAAAGTACTTATGGGCCCAAAACGGACACCGTGTGCAAAAGTTACGCTCAATTCTTCGTACGTCGACTCTCCAAGCGTTCCAAATATGCAAGTGCTCATTCCTTAGAAAAAAAGCTGAAATCACTCATACGTCACGACGAAGTCTTGAGTTCAATCCAAAACGGTCGCTACATTTCATAAAAGTACTTATGGGCCCAAGACGGACACCGTGTGCCAAAGTTACGCTCAATTCATCGTACGCCGACTCTCCAAGCGTTCCAAATATGCATGTGCTCATTCTATAGAAAAAGGCCGAAATCACTCATACGTCACGACGAAGTCTTGAGTTCAATCCAAAACGGTCGCTACATTACCAAAAAGTACTTATGGGCCCAAAACGGACACCGTGTGCAAAAGTTGCGCTCAATACTTCATACGTCGACTCCCCAAGAGTTCCAAAAATACAAGTGCTCATTCTTTCGAAAAATGGCTAAAATCCCTCATACGCCACGACGAAGTTGTGTGATCAATCCAAAACGGTCGTCACATTTCCAAAAAGTACTTATGGGCCCAAAACGGACACCGTGTGCAAGGGTTACGCTCAATTCTTTGTACGCCGACTATCCAAGCATTTGAAATATTCAAGTGCTCATTCTTTTGAAAAATGGCTCAAATCCCTCATACGTCACGACGAAGTTGCGAGTTCAATCCAAAACGGTCGCTACATTTCGAAAAAGTACTTATGGGCCCAAGACGGACACCGTGTGCAAAAGTTACGCTCAATTCTTCGGACGCCGACTATCCAAGAATTCGAAATATTCAAGTGCTCATTCTTTCGAAAAATGGCTAAAATCCCTTATACGTCACGATGAAGTGGTGAGTTCAATCCAAAACGGTCGCTACATTTCTAAAAAGTACTTTTGGGCCCAAAATGGACGCCGTGTGCAAAAGTTACGCTCAATTCTTCATACGCCGACTCTCCAAGCGTTCCAAATATGCAAGTGCTTATTCTATAGAAAAAGGCCGAAATCACTCATAGGTCACGACGAAGGCTTGAGTTCAATCCAAAACGGTCGCTACATTACCAAAAAGTACTTATGGGCCCAAAACGGACACCGTATGCAAAAGTTGCGCTCAATACTTCGTACGCCGACTCCCAGAGGGTTCCAAAAATACTAATGCTCATTCTTTAGAAAAAAGGCCGAAATCCCTCATACGTCACGACGAAGTCTTGAGTTCAATCCAAAACGGTCGCTACATTTCCTAAAAGTACTTATGGGCCCAAAACGGACACCGTGTGCAAAAGTTACACTCAATTCCTCGTACGTCGACTCTCCAAGCGTTCCAAATATGCAAGTGCTCATTCTTTAGAAAAAAAGCCAAAATCCCTCATACGTCACGACGAAGTCTTGAGTTCAATCCAAAATGGTCGCTACATTTCCAAAAAGTACTTATGGGCCCAAAACGGACACCTGTGCAAAAGTTACGCTCAATTCTTCGTACGCTGACTATCCAAGCGTTCTAAATATTCAAGTGCTCATTCTTTCGAAAAATGGGTAAAATACCTCATACGTCATGACGAAGTCATGAGTTCAATCCAAAATGGTCGCTACATTTCCAAAAAGTACTTTTGGGCCCAAAACGGACACCGTGTGCAAAAGTTACGCTCAATTCTTTGTACGCCGACTATCCAAGCGTTCCAAATTAGGAAGTGCTCATTCTTTCGAAAAATGGCTAGAATCCCTCATACGTCACGACGAAGTTGTTGGATCAATTCAAAACGGTTGCTACGTTTTCAAAAAGTACTTATGGGCCCAAAACGGACACCGTGTGCAAAGGTTACGCTCAATTCTTCGTACGCCGACTGTCCAAGCTTTCTAAATATGCAAGTGCTCACTATTTTGAAAAATGGCTAAAATCCCTCAGACGTCATGATGAAGTCTTGAGTTCAATCTAAAACGGTCGCTACATTTCCAAAAACTACTTATGGGCCCAAAACGGACACCGTGTGCAAAAGTTATGCTCAATTCTTCATACGCCGACTATCCAGGCGTTCCAAATATTCAAGTGCTCATTCTTTCGAAAAATGGCTAAAATACGTCATACGTCACGACGAAGTGGTGAGGTCAATCCAAAATGGTCGTTACATTTCCCAAAAGTACTTATGGGCCCAAAACGGACGCCGAGTGCAAAAGTTACGCTCAATTCTTTGTACGCCGACTATCCAAGCGTTCCAAATTTCCAAGTGCTCATTCTTTTGAAAATGGCTAAAATCCCTCATACGTCATGACGAAGTTGTGAGATTAGTCCAAAACGGTCGCTACATTTTCAAAAAGTACTTATGGGCCCTAAGCGGACGCCGTGTGCAAGGGTTACGCTCAATTCTTCGTACGCCGACTATCCAAGCGTTTGAAATATTCAAGTGCTCATTCTTTCAAAAAATGGCTCAAATCCCTAATACGTCACGACGACGTTGTGAGTTCAATCCAAAACGGTCGCTACATTTCGAAAAAGTACTTATGGGCCCAAGACGGACACCGTGCACAAAAGTTACGCTCAATTTTTCGTACGCCGACTATCCAAGCGTTCGAAATATTCAACTTCTCATTCTTTCAAAAAATTGCTAAAATCCCTCATACGTCACGACGAAGTTGTGAGTTCAATCCAAAATGGTCGCTACATTTCCAAAAGATACTTATGGGCCAAAAACGGACACCGTGTGCAAAAGTTACGCTAAATTCTTTGTACGCCGACAATCCAAGTGTTCCAAATTCGCAAGTGCTCATTCTTTCGAAAAATGGCTAAAATCCCTCATACGTCACGAAGAAGTTGTGAGATCAATCCAAAACGGTCGCTACATTTCCAAAAGATACTTATGGGCCAAAAACGGACACCGTGTGCTGAAGTTACGCTCAATTCTTCGAATGCCGACAATCCAAGCGTTCCAAATACGCAAGTGCTCATTCTATCTAAAACTGGCCAAAATCCCGCATACGTCATGATGAAATGGTGAGTTCAATCCAAAACGGACGCTACATTTCCAAAAAGTACTTATGGGCCCAAAACGGACACCGTGTGCAAAAGTTACGCTCAATTCTTCGTACGTCGACTCTCCAAGCGTTCCAAATATGCAAGTGCTCATTCCTTAGAAAAAAAGCCGAAATCACTCATACGTCACGACGAAGTCTTGAGTTCAATCCAAAACGGTCGCTACATTTCATAAAAGTACTTATGGGCCCATGACGGACACCGTGTGCAAAAGTTACGCTCAATTCTTCGTACGCCGACTCTCCAAGCGTTCCAAATATGCATGTGCTCATTCTATAGAAAAAGGCCGAAATCACTCATACGTCACGACGAAGTCCTGATTTCAATCCAAAACGGTCGCTACATTACCAAAAAGTACTTATGGGCCCAAAACGGACACCGTGTGCAAAAGTTGCGCTCAATACTTCATACGTCGACTCCCCAAGCATTCCAAAAATACAAGTGCTCATTCTTTCAAAAAATGGCTAAAATCCCTCATACGCCACGACGAAGTTGTGTGATCAATCCAAAACGGTCGTCACATTTCCAAAAAGTACTTATGGGCCCAAAACGGACACCGTGTGCAAGGGTTACGCTCAATTCTTCGTACGTCGACTATCCAAGCATTTGAAATATTCAAGTGCTCATTCTTTTGAAAAATGGCTCAAATCCCTCATACTTCACGACGAAGTTGTGAGTTCAATCCAAAACGGTCGCTACATTTCGAAAAAGTACTTATGGGCCCAAGACGGACACCGTGTGCAAAAGTTACGCTCAATTCTTCATACGTCGACTCTCCAAGCGTTCCAAATATGCAAGTGCTCATTATATAGAAAAAGGCCGAAATCACTCATAGGTCACGACGAAGTCTTGAGTTCAATCCAAAACGGTCGCTACATTACCAAAAAGTACTTATGGGCCCAAAACGGACACCGTGTGCAAAAGTTGCGCTCAATACTTCGTACGCCGACTCCCAAAGGGTTCCAAAAATACAAATGCTCATTCTTTAGAAAAAAGGCCGAAATCCCTCATAAGTCACGACGAAGTCTTGAGTTCAATCCAAAACGGTCGCTACATTTCCTAAAAGTACTTATGGGCCCAAAACGGACACCGTGTGTAAAAGTTACACTCAATTCCTCGTACGTCGACTCTCCAAGCGTTCCAAATATGCAAGTGCTCATTCTTTAGAAAAAAAGCCGAAATCCCTCATACGTCACGACGAAGTCTTGAGTGCAATCCAAAACGGTCGCTATATTTCCAAAAAGTACTTATGGGCCCAAAACGGACACCGTGTGCAAAAGTTACGCTCAATTCTTCGTACGCCGACTATCCAAGCGTTCTAAATATTCAAGTGCTCATTCTTTCGAAAAATGGTTAAAATACCTCATACGTCATGACGAAGTCGTTAGTTCAATCCAAAATGGTCGCTACATTTCCAAAAAGTACTTTTGGGCCCAAAACTGACACCGTGTGCAAAAGTTACGCTCAATTCTTTGTACGCCGACTATCCAAGCGTTCCAAATTAGGAAGTGCTCATTCTTTCGAAAAATGGCTAAAATCCCTCATACGCCATGACGATGTTGTTAGATCAATTCAAAACGGTCGCTACATTTTCAAAAAGTACTTATGGGCCCAAAATGGACACCGTGTGCAAAGGTTACGCTCAATTCTTCGTACGCCGACTGTCCAAGCTTTCTAAATATGCAAGTGCTCATTATTTTGAAAAATGGCTAAAATCCCTCAGACGTCATGATGAAGTCTTGAGTTCAGTCCAAAACGGTCGCTACATTTCCAAAAAGTACTTATGGGCCCAAAACGGACACCGTGTGCAAAGGTTACGCTTAATTCTTTGTACGCCGACTCACCAAGAGTTCCAAATATGTAAGTGCTCATTCTTTAGAAAAAAAGCCAAAATCCCTCATACGTCACGACGAAGTCTTGAGTTCAATCCAAAATGGTCGCTACATTTCCAAAAAGTACTTATGGGCCCAAAACGGACACCGTGTGCAAAAGTTACGCTCAATTCTTCGTACGCCGACTATCCAAGCGTTCTAAATATTCAAGTGCTCATTCTTTCGAAAAATGGCTAAAATACCTCATACGTCGTGACGAAGTCGTGAGTTCAATCCAAAATGGTCGCTACATTTCCAAAAAGTACTTTTGGGCCCAAAACGGACACCGTGTGCAAAAGTTACGCTCAATTATTTGTACGCGGACTATCCAAGCGTTCCAAATTTGGAAGTGCTCATTCTTTCAAAAAATGGCTAAAATCCCTCATACATCACGACGAAGTGGTGAGATCAATCCAAAACGGTCGCTACATTTTCAAAAAGTACTTATGGGCCCAAAACGGACACCGTGTGCAAAGGTTACGCTCAATTCTTTGTACGCCGACTGTCCAAGCGTTCTAAATATGCAAGAGCACATTCTTTCAAAAAATGGCTAAAATCCCTCAGACGTCATGATGAAGTCTTGAGTTCAATCCAAAACGGTCGCTACATTTCCAAAAAGTTCTTATGGGCCCAAAACGGACACCGTGTGCAAAGGTTACGCTCAATTCTTCGTACGCCGACTATCCAAGCGTTCTAAATATTCAAGTGCTCGTTCTTTCGAAAAATGGGTCAAATCCCTCATACGTTACGATGAAGTTGTGAGTTCAATCCAAAACGGTCGCTACATATCCAAAAAGTACTTATGGGCCCAAAATGGACGCCGTGTGCAAAAGTTACGCTCAATTCTTCATACGCCGACTCTCCAAGCGTTCCAAATATGCAAGTGCTCATTCTATAGAAAAAGGCCGAAATCACTCATACGTCACGACCAAGTCTTGAGTTCAATCCAAAATGGTCGCCACATTACTAAAAATTACTTATGGGCCCAAAACGGATACCGTGTGCAAAAGTTGCGCTCAATACTTCGTACACCGACTCCCCAAGCGTTCCAAAAATACAAATGCTCATTCTTTAGAAAAAAGGCCGAAATCCCTCATACGTCATGACGAAGTCTTGAGTTCAATCCAAAACGGTCGCTACATTTCCTAAAAGTACTTATGGGCCCAAAACGGACGCCGTGTGCAAAAGTTACGCTCGATTCCTCGTACGTCGACTCTCCAAGCGTTCCAAATATGCAAGTGCTCATTCTTTAGAAAAAAATCTGAAATCCCTCATACATCACGACGAAGTCTTGAGTTCAATCCAAAACGGCCGCTACATTTCCAAAAAGTACTTATGGGCCCAAAACGGACACCGTGTGCAAAAGTTACGCTCAATTCTTCGTACGCCGACTATCCAAGCGTTCGAAATATTCAAGTGCTCATTCTTTCGAAAAATGGCTAAAATACCTCATAAGTCACAACGAAGTCGTGAGTTCAATCCAAAATGGTCGCTACATTTCCAAAAAGTACTTTTGGTCCAAAAACGGACACCGTGTGCAAAAGTTACGCTGAATTCTTTGTACGTCGACTATCCAAGCGTTCCAAATTTGGAAGTGCTCATTCTTTCGAAAAATGGCTAAAATCCCTCATACGTCACGATGAAGTTGTGAGATCAATCCGAAACGGTCGCTACATTTTCAAAAAATACTTATGGGCCCGAAACGGACACTATATGTAAAGGTCACGCTCAATTCTTTGTACGCCGACTGTCCAAGCTTTCTAAATATGCAAGTGCTCATTATTTTGAAAAATGGCTAAAATCCCTCAGACGTCATGACGAAGTCTTGAGTTCAATCCAAAACGGTCGCTACATTTCCAAAAAGTACTTATGGGCCCAAAACGGACACCGTGTACGAAGGTTACGCTCAATTCTTCGTACGCCGACTATCCAAGCGTTCTAAATATTCAAGTGCTCATTCTTTCGAAAAATGGGTCAAATCCCTCATACGTCACGATGAAGTTGTGAGTTCAATCCAAAATGGTCGCTACATTTCCAAAAAGTACTTATGGGCCCAAAACGGACACCGAGTGCAAAAGTTACGCTCAATTCTTTGCACGCCGACTATCCAAGCGTTCCAAATTTCCAAGTGCTCAATCTTTTGAAAAATGGCTAAACTCCCTCATACGTCACGACGAAGTTGTGTCATCAATCCAAAACGGTCGCTACATTTCCAAAAAGTACTTATGGGCCCAAAACGGACACCGTGTGCAAGGGTTACGCTCAATTCTTCGTACACCGACTATCCAAGCGTTTGAAATATTCAAGTGCTCATTCTTTCGAAAAATGGCTCAAATCCCTCATACGTCACGACGACGTTGTGAGTTCAATCCAAAATGGTCTTTACATTTCGAAAAAGTACTAATGGGCCCAAGACGGACACCGTGTACAAAAGTTACGCTCAATTCTTCGTACGCCGACTATCCAAGCGTTCGAAATATTCAAGTGCTCATTCTTTCGAAAAATGGCTCAAATCCCTCATACGTCACGACGAAGTTGTGAGTTCAATCCAAAACGGTCGCTACATTTCAAAAAAGTACTTATGGGCCCAAAATGGACGCCGTGTGCAAAAGTTACGCTCAATTCTTCGTACGTCGACTCTCCAAGCGTTCCAAATATGCAAGTGCTCATTCTATAGAAAAAGTCGAAATCACTCATACGTCAGGACGAAGTCTTGAGTTCAATCCAAAACAGTCGCTACATTACAAAAAAGTACTTATGAGCCCAAAACAGACACCGTGTGCAAAAGTTGCGCTCAATACTTCGTACGCCGACTCCCCAAGCGTTCCGAAAATACAAATGCTCATTCTTTAGAAAAAAGGCCGAAATCCCTCATACGTCACGACGAAGTCTTGAGTTCAATCCAAAATGGTCGCTACATTTCCAAAAAGTACTTATGGGCCCAAAACGGACACCGTGTGCAAAAATTACGCTCAATTCTTCGTACGCCGACTCTCCAAGCGTTCCAAATATCCAAGTGCTCATTCTTTAGAAAAAGAGCCAAAATCCCTCACACGTCACGACGAAGTCTTGAGTTCAATCCAAAACGGTCGCTACATTTCCAAAAAGTACTTATGGGCCCAAAACGGACACCGTGTGCAAAAGTTACACTCAATTCTTCATACGCCGACTATCCAAGCGTTCGAAATATTCAAGTGCTCATTCTTTCGAAAAATGGCTAAAATACCTCATACGTCACGACGATGTCGTGAGTTTGATCCAAAATGGTCGCTACATTTCCAAAAATTACTTTTGGGCCCAAAACGGACACCGTGTGCAAAAGTTACGCTCAATTCTTTGTACGCCGACTATCCAAGCGTTCCAAATTTGGAAGTGCTCATTCTTTCAAAAAATGGCTAAAATCCCTCATACGTCATGACGAAGTTGTGAGATCAACCCAAAACGGTCGCTACAATTTCAAAAAGTACTTATGGGCCCAAAACGGACACCGTGTGCAAAGGTTACTCTCAATTCTTCGTACGCCGACTGTCCAAGCGTTCTAAATATGCAAGAGCACATTCTTTCGAAAAATGGCTAAAATCCCTCAGACGTCATGACGAAGTCTTGAGTTCAATCTAAAACGGTCGCTACATTTCCAAAAAGTTCTTATGGGCCCAAAACGGACACCGTGTGCAAAGGCTACGCTCAATTCTTCGTACGCCGACTATCCAAGCGTTCTAAATATTCAAGTGTTCATTCTTTCGAAAAATGGGTCAAATCCCTCATACGTCACGATGAAGTTGTGAGTTCAATCCAAAACGGTCGCTACATTTCCAAAAAGTACTTATGGGCCCATAATGGGCGCAGTGTGCAAAAGTTACGCTCAATTCTTCGTACGCTGACTCTCCAAGCGTTCCAAATATGCAAGTGCTCATTCTTTCGAAAAATGGCTAAAATCCCTCTGACGTCATGACGAAGTCTTGAGTTCAATCCAAAACGGTCGCTACATTTCCAAAATGTACTTATGGGCCTAAAACGGATACCATGTGCAAAGGTTACGCTCAATTCTTCGTACGCCGACTATCCAAGCGTTCTAAATATTCAAGTGCTCATTCTTTCGAAAAATGGGTCAAATTCATCATACGTCACGATGAAGTTGTGAGTTCAATCCAAAACGGTCGCTACATTTCCAAAAAGTACTTATGGGCCCATAATGGGCGCAGTGTGCAAATGTTACGCTCAATTCTTCGTACGCTGACTCTCCAAGCGTTCCAAATATGCAAGTGCTCATTCTTTCAAAAAATGGCTAAAATCCCTCAGACGTCATGACGAAGTCTTGAGTTCAATCCAAAACGGTCGCTACATTTTCAAAAAGTACTTATGGGCCTAAAACGGACACCGTGTGCAAAGGTTACGTTCAATTCTTCGTACGCCGACTATCCAAGCGTTTTAAAAATTCAAGTGCTCATTCTTTCAAAAAATGGCTCAAATCCCTCATACGTCACGATGAAATTGTGAGTTCAATCCAAAATGGTCGCTACATTTCCAAAAAGTACTTATGGGCCCAAAACGGACACCGAGTGCAAAAGTTACGCTCAATTCTTCGTACGCCGACTCTCCAAGCGTTCCAAATATGCAAGTGCTCATTCTTTCAAAAAATGGCTCAAATCCCTCATACGTCACGATGAAATTGTGAGTTCAATCCAAAATGGTCGCTACATTTCCAAAAAGTACTTATGGGCCCAAAACGGACACCGAGTGCAAAAGTTACGCTCAATACTTTGTACGCCAACTATCCAAGCGCTCCAAATTTCCACGTGCTCACTCTTTCGAAAAATGGCTAAAATCCCTCATACGTCACGACGAAGTTGTGTGATCAATCCAAAACGGTCGTTACATTTCCAAAAAGTACTTATGGGCCCAAAACGGACACCGTGTGCAAGGGTTACGCTCAATTCTTCGTACGCCGACTATCCAAGCGTTTGAAATATTCAAGTGCTTATTCTTTCGAAAAATGGCTCGAATCCCTCATACGTCACGACGACGTTATGAGTTCAATCCAAAACGGTCGCTACATTTCCAAAAAGTACTTATGGGCCCAAAATGGACGCCGTGTGCAAAAGTTACGCTCAATTCTTCGTACGCCGACTCTCCAAGCGTTCCAAATATGCAAGTGCTCATTCTATAGAAAAAGCCAAAATCACTCGTACATCGTGACGAAGTCTTGAGTTCAATCCAAAACAGTCGCTACATTACCAAAAAGTACTTACGAGCCCAAAACGGACACCGTGTGCAAAAGTTGCGCTCAATACTTCGTACGCCGACTCCCCAAGCGTTCCAAAAATACAAACGCTCATTCTTTAGAAAACAGGCCGAAATCCCTCATACGTCACGACGAAGTCTTGAGTTCAATCCAAAACGGTCGCTACATTTCCAAAAAGTACTTATGGGCCCAAAACGGACACCGTGTGCAAAAGTTACGCTCAATTCTTCGTACGCTGACTCTCCAAGCATTCCGAATATGCTAGTGCTCATTCTTTAGAAAAAGAGCAGAAATCCCTCATACGTCCCGACAAAGTCTTGAGTTCAATCCAAAACGGTCGCTATATTTCCAAAAAGTACTTATGGTCCCAAAACGGACACCGTGTGCAGAAGTTACACTCAATTCTTCGTACGCCGACTATCCAAGCGTTCGAAATATTCAAGTGCTCATTCTTTCGAAAAATGGCTAAAATACCTCATACGTCACGACGAAGTCGTGAGTTCATTCCAAAATGGTCGCTACATTTCCAAAAAGTACTTTTGGGCCCAAAACGGACACCGTGTGCAAAAGTTACGCTCAATTCTTTGTACGCCGACTATCCAAGCGTTCCAAATTTGGAAGTGCTCATTCTTTTGAAAAATGGCTAAAATCCATCATACGTAACGACGAAGTTGTGAGATCAACCCAAAACGATCGCTACAATTTCAAAAAGTACTTATGGGCCCAAAACGGACACCGTGTGCAAAGGTTACGCTCAATTCTTCGTACGCCGACTGTCCAAGCGTTCTAAATATGCAAGAGCTCATTCTTTCGAAAAATGGCTAAAATCCCTCAGACGTCATGACGAAGTCTTGAGTTAAATCCAAAACGGTCGCTACATTTCCAAAAAGTTCTTATGGGCCCAAAACGGACACCGTGTGCAAAGGTTACGCACAATTCTTCGTACGCCGACTATCCAAGCGTTCTAAATATTCAAGTGCTCATTCTTTCGAAAAATGGGTCAACTCCCTCATACGTCACGATGAAAGTTGTGAGATCAATCCAAAATGGTCGCTACATTTCCAAAAAGTACTTATGGGCCCATAATGGGCGCAGTGTGCAAAAGTTACGCTCAATTCTTCGTACGCTGACTCTCTGAGCGTTCCAAATATGCAAGTACTCATTCTTTCGAAAAATGGCTAAAATCCCTCAGACGTCATGACGAAGTCTTGAGTTCAATCCAAAACGGTCGCTACATTTCCAAAAAGCACTTATGGGCCCAAAACAGACACCGTGTGCAAAAGTTATGCTCAATTCTTCGTACGCCGACTATCCAAGCGTTCCAAATATTCAAGTGCTCATTCTTTCGAAAAATGGCTAAAATACGTCATACGTCACGACGAAGTGGTGAGGTCAATCCAAAATGGTCGTTACATTTCCCAAAAGTACTTATGGGCCCAAAATGGACACCGTGTGCAAAAGTTTCGCTCAATTCTTTGAACGCCGACTATCCAAGCGTTCCAAATTTGCAAGTGCTCATTCTTTCGAAAAATGGCTAAAACCCCTCATACGTCACGATGAAGTTGTGAGACCAATCCAAAACGGTCGCTACATTTTCAAGAAGTATTTATGGGCCCAAAACGGACACCGTGTGCAAAGGTTGCACTTAATTCTTCGTACGCCGACTATCCAAGCGTTCTAAATATTCAGGTGCTCATTCTTTTGAAAAATGGCTAAAATCCCTCATACGTCACGACGAAGTGGTGAGTTCAATCCAAAATGGTCGCTACATTTCCAAAAAGTACTTATGGGCCCAAATTGGACGCCATGTGCAAAAGTTATGCTCAATTCTTCGTACGCCGACTCTCCAAGCGTTCCAAATATGCAAGTGCTCATTCTTTCGAAAAATGGCTAAAATCCCTCATACGTCACGACGAAGTTGTGAGATCAACCCAAAACGATCGCTACAATTTCAAAAAGTACTTATGGGCCCAAAACGGACACCGTGTGCCAAGGTTACGCTCAATTCTTCGTACGCCGACTATCCAAGCGTTCTAAATATTCAAGTGCTCATTCTTTTGAAAAATGGCTCAAATCTCTCATACGTCATGATGAAGTTGTGAGTTCAATCCAAAATGGTCGCTACATTTCCAAAAAGTACTTATGGGCCCAAAACGGACACCGAGTGCAAAAGTTACGCTCAATGATGAAGTTGTGAGTTCAATCCAAAATGGTCGCTACATTTCCAAAAAGTACTTATGGGCCCAAAACGGACACCGAGTGCAAAAGTTACGCTCAATTCTTTGTACGCCGACTATCCAAGCGTTCCAAATTTCCAAGTGCTCATTATTTCGAAAAATGGCTAAAATCCCTCATACGTCACGACGAAGTTGTGTGATCAATCCAAAACGGTCGCTACATTTTCAAAAAGTACTTATGGGCCCAAAACGGACACCGTTTGCAAGGGTTACGCTCAATTCTTCGTACGCCGACTATCCAAGCGTTTGAAATATTCAAGTGCTCATTCTTTCGAAAAATGGCTCAAATCCCCCATACGTCACGACGACGTTGTGAGTTCAATCCAAAATGGTCGCTTCATTTCGAATAAGTACTTATGGGCCCAAAACGGACACCGTGTGCAAAGGTTACGCTCAATTCTTCGTACGCCGACTGTCCAAGCTTTCTAAATATGTAAGTGCTCATTATTTCGAAAAATGACTAAAATCCCTCAGAAGTCATGACGAAGTCTTGAGTTCAATCCAAAACGGTCGATATATTTCCAAAAAGTACTTATGGGCCCAAAACGGACACCGTGTGCAAAGGTTACGCTCAATTCTTCGTACCCCGAATATCCAAGCGTTCTAAATATTCAAGTGCTCATTCTTTCGAAAAATGGATCAAATCCCTCATACGTCACGATGAAGTTGTGAGTTCAATCCAAAATGGTCGCTACACTTCCAAAAAGTACTTATGGGCCCAAAACGGACACCGAGTGCAAAAGTTACGATCAATTCTTTGTACGCCAACTATCCAAGTGTTCCAAATTTCCAAGTGCTCATTCCTTCCAAAAATGGGTAAAATCCCTCATACGTCACGACGAAGTTGTGTGATCAATCCAAAACGGTCGCTGCATTTTCAAAAAGTACTTATGGGCCCAAAACAGACACCGTGTGCAAGGGTTACGCTCAATTCTTCGTACGCCGACTATCCAAGCGTTTGAAATATTCAATTGCTCTTTCTTTCGAAAAATGGCTCAAATCCCTCATACGTCACGACGACGTTGTGAGTTCAATCCAAAACGGTCGCTACATTTCGAAAAAGTACTTATGGGCCCAAGACGGACACCGTGTACAAAAGTTACGCTCAATTCTTCGTACGTCGACTATCCAAGCGTTCGAAATATTCAAGTGCTCATTCTTTCGAAAAATGGCTTAAAATCCCTCATACGTCACGACGAAGTTGTGAGTTCAATCTAAAACGGTCGCTACATCTCCAAAAAGTACTTATGGGCCCAAAATGGACGTCGTGTGCAAAAGTTACGCTCAATTCTTCGTACGCCGACTCTCCAAGCGTTCCAAATATGCAAGTGCTCATTCTATAGAAAAAGCCAAAATCACTCATACGTCATGACGAAGTCTTTAGTTTAATCCAAAACGGTCGCTACATTATCAAAAAGTACTTATGAGCCCAAAACGGACACCGTGTGCAAAAGTTGCGCTCAATTCTTCGTACGCCGACTCTCCAAGCGTTCCAAATATGCAAGTGCTCATTCTATAGAAAAAGGTCGAAATCACTCATGCGTCACGACGAAGTCTCGAGTTCAATCCAAAACGGTCGCTACATTTCCAAAAAGTACTTATGGGCCCAAAACGGACACCGTGTGCAAAAGTTGCGCTCAATTCTTCGTATGCTGACTCCCCAAGCGTTCCAAAAATACAAGTGCTCATTTTTTAGAAAAAAGATCGAAATCCCTCATATGTCATGACGAAGTCTTGAGTTCAATCCAAAACGGTCGCTACATTTCCAAAAAGTACTTATGGGCCCAAAATGGACACCGTGTGCAAAAGTTACGCTCAATTCTTCGTACGTCGACTCTCCAAGCATTCCAAATATGCAAGTGCTCATTCCTTAGAAAAAAAAGCTGAAATCCCTCATACGTCATCATGAAGTCTTGAGTTCAATCCAAAATGGTCGCTACATTTCCAAAAAGTACTTATGGGCCCAAAATGGACACCGTGTGCAAAAGTTACGCTCAATTCTTCGTACACCGACCATCCAAGCGTTCCAAATATTCAAGTGCGCATTCTTTCGAAAAATGGCTAAAATACCTCATACGTCACGATGAAGTGGTGAGTTCAATCCAAAATGGTCGCTACATTTCCAAAAAGTACTTATGGACCCAAAACGGACACCGTGTGCAAAAGTTATGCTCAATTCTTCGTACGTCGACTCTCCAAGCGTTCCAAATATGCAAGTGCTCATTCTTTCGAAAAATGGCCGAAATCCCTCATACGTCATGACGAAGTCTTAAGTTCAATCCAAAACGGTCGCTACATTTCCAAAAAGTACTTATGGGCCCAAAATAGACACCGTGTGCAATAGTTACGCTCAATTCTTTGTACGCCGACTATCCTAGCGTTCCAAATTTCCAAGTGCTCATTCATTCGAAAAATGGCTAAAATCCCTCATGCGTCATGACGAAGTTGTGAGATCAATCTAAAATGGTCGCTACATTTCCAAAAAGTACTTATGGGCCCAAAACGGACACCGTGTGCAAAGCTTACGCTCAATTCTTCGTACGCCGACTATCCAAGCGTTCTAAATATTCAAGTGCTCATTCTTTTGAAAAATGGCTAAAATCCCTCAGACGTCATGATGAAGTCTTGAGTTCAATCCAAAACGGTCGCTACATTTCCCAAAACTACTTATGGGCCCAAAACGGACACCGTGTGCAAAAGTTACGCTCAATTCTTCGTACGCCGACTATCCAAACATTCCAAATATGCAAGTGCTCATTCTTTCGAAAAATTGCTAAAATCCCTCATACGTCACGACGAAGTGGTGAGTTCAATCCAAAATGGTCGCTACATTTCCAAAAAGTACTTATGGGCCCAAAACGGACACCGTGTGCAAAAGTTACGCTCAATTCTTCGTACGCCGACTATCCAAGCGTTCGAAATATTCAAGTGCTCATTCTTTTGAAAAATGGCTAAAATCCCTCATACGTCACGACGAAGTGGTGAGATCAATCCAAAACGGTCGCTACATTTTCAAAAAGAACTTATGGGCCAAAAATGGACACCGTGTACAAAGGTTACGCTCAATTCTTCGTACGCCGACTATCCAAGCGTTCGAAATATTCAAGTGCTCATTCTTTTGAAAAATGGCTCAAATCCCTCATACGTCGTGATGAAGTTGTGAGTTCAATCCAAAATAGTCGCTATATTTTCAAAAAGTACTTATGGGCCCAAAATGGACGCATTTGCAAAAGTTACGCTCAATTCTTCGTACGCGGACTCTCCAAGCGTTCCAAATATGCAAGTGCTCATTCCATAGAGAAAGGCCAAAATCACTCATACATCACGATGAAGTCTTGAGTTCAATCCAAAACGGTCGCTACATTATCAAAAAGTACTTATGGGCCCAAAACGGACACCGTGTGCAAAAGTTGTGCTCAGTTCTTCGTACGCCGACTATCCAAGCGTTCCAAATATTCAAGTGCTCATTCTGTCGTAAAATTACTAAAATACCTCATACGTTATGACGAAGTTGTGAGTTCAATCCAAAATGGTCGCTACATTTCCAAAAAGTACTTATGGGCCCAAAACGGACACCGTGTGCAAAAGTTACGCTCAATTCTATGTACGTCGACTATCCAAGCGTTCCAAATTTGCAAGTGCTCATTCTTTTGAAAAATGGCTAAAATCCCTCATACGTCACGACGAAGTTGTGAGATCAATCCAAAACGGCCGCTACATTTTCAAAAAGTACTTATGGGCTCAAAACGGACACCGTGTGCAAAGGTTACGCTCAATTCTTCGTACGCCAACTATCCAAGCGTTCTAAATATGCAAGGGCTCATTCTTTCGAAAAATGGCTAAAATCCCTCAGACGTCATGATGAAGTCATGAGTTCAATCCAAAACGGTCGCTACATTTCCGAAAACTACTTATGGGCCCAAAACGGACACCGTGTGCAAAAGTTACGCTCAATTCTTTGTACGCCGACTATCCTAGCGTTCCAAATTTCCAAGTGCTCATTCTTTCGAAAAATGGCTAAAATCCCTCATGCGTCGCGACGAAGTTGTGGGATAAATCCAAAACGGTCGCTACATTTCCAAAAAGTACTTGTGGGCCCATAATGGACGCCGTGTGCAAAAGTTACGCTCAATTCTTCGTACGCCGACTCTCCAAGCGTTTCAAATATGCAAGTGCTCATTCTTTTGAAAAATGGCTCAAATCCCTCATACGTTACGATGAACTTGTGAGTTCAATCCAAAACGGTCGCTACATTTCCAAAAAGTTCTTATGGGCCCAAAATGGACACCGTGTGCAAAAGTTATGCTCAATTCTTCATACGCCGACTATCCAAGCGTTCCAAATATGCAAGAGCTCATTCTTTTGAAAAATGGCTCAAATCCCTCATACGTTACGATGAACTTGTGAGTTCAATCCAAAACGGTCGCTACATTTCCAAAAAGTTCTTATGGGCCCAAAATGGACACCGTGTGCAAAAGTTACGCTCAATTCTTCGTACGCCGACTTTCCAAGCGTTCCAAATATGCAAGTGCTCATTCTATAGAAAAAGGTTGAAATCACTCATGCGTCACGACGAAGTCTCAAGTTCAATTCGAAACGGTCGCTACATTTCCAAAAAGTACTTATGGGCCCAAAACGGACACCGTGTGCAAAAGTTGCGCTCAATTCTTCGTACGCTGACTCCCCAAGCGTTCCAAAAATACAAGTGCTCATTCTTTAGAAAAAAGGTCAAAATCCCTCATATGTCACGACGAAGTCTTGAGTTCAATCCAAAACGGTCGCTACATTTCCAAAAAGTACTTATAGGCCCAAAATGGACACCGTGTGCAAAAGTTACGCTCAATTCTTCGTACGCCGACTCCCCAAGCGTTCCAAAAATACAAGTGCTCATTCTTTAGAAAAAAGGTCAAAATCCCTCATATGTCACGACGAAGTCTTGAGTTCAATCCAAAACGGTCGCAACATTTCCAAAAACTACTTATGGGCCCAAAACGGACAACGTGTGCAAAAGTTACGCTCAATTCTTCGTACGTCGACTCTCCAAGCGTTCCAAAAATGCAAGTGCTCATTCTTTAGAAAAAGAAAGCCGAAATCCCTCAGACGTCACGACGAAGTCTTGAGTTCAATCCAAAACGGTCGCTACATTTCCAAAAAGTACTTATAGGCCCAAAATGGACACCGTGTGCAAAAGTTACGCTGAATTCTTTGTACACCGACCATCTAAGCGTTCCAAATATTCAAGTGTGAATTCTTTTGAAAAATGGCTAAAATACCTCAAACGTCACAACGAAGTGGTGAGTTCAATCCAAAATGGTCGCTACATTTTCAAAAAGTACTTATGGGCCCAAAAACGGACACCGTGCGCAAAAGTTACGCTCAATTCTTCGTACGTCGACTCTCCAAGCGTTCCAAATACGCAAGTGCTCATTCTTTCGAAAAATGGCCGAAATCCCTCATACGTCACAACGAAGTCTTAAGTTCAATCCAAAACGGTCGCCACATTTCCAAAAAGTACTTATGGGCCCAAAACAGACACCGTGTGCAAAAGTTACGCTCAATTCTTTGTACCCCGACTATCGTAGCGTTCTGAATTTCCAAGTGCTCATTCTTTCGAAAAATGGCTAAAATCCCTCATGCGTCACGATGAAGTTGTGAGATCAATCCAAAACGGTCGCTACATTTCCAAAAAGTACTTATGGGCCCAAAACGGACACCGTGTTCAAAGGTTACGCTCAATTCTTCGGACCCCGACTATCCAGACGTTCCAAATATGCAAGTGTTCATTCTTTCGAAAAATCGCTAAAATCCCTCATACGTCACGATGAAGTTGTGAGTTCAATCCAAAATGGTCGCTACATTTTCAAAAAGTACTTATGGGCCCAAAACGGACACCGTGTGCAAAAGTTACGCTCAATTCTTTGTATGCCGACTATCCAAGCGTTCCAAATTTCCAAGTGCTCATTCTTTAGAAAAGAAGCCGAAATCCCTCATACGTCACGACGAAGTTGTGAGTTCAATCCAAAACGGTCGCTACATTTCCAAAAAGTACTTATGGGCCCAAAATGGACGCCGTGTGCAAAAGTTACGCTCAATTCTTCGTACGCCGACTCTCCAAGCGTTCCAAATATGCAAGTGCTCATTCTATGGAAAAAGGCCGAAATCACTCATACATCACGACGAAGTCTTGAGTTCAATCCAAAATGGTCGCTACATTTCCAAAAAGTACTTATGGGCACAAAACGGACACCGTGTGCAAAAGTTGATCTCAATACTTCGTACGTCGACTCTCCAAGCGTTCCAAATATGCAAGTGCTCATTCTTTAGAAAAAAATCCAAAATCCCTCATACGTCACGATGAAGTCTTGAGTTCAACCCAAAATGGTCGCTACATTTCCAAAAAGTACTTATGGGCCCAAGACGGACACCGTGTGCAAAAGTTACGCTCAATTCTTCATACGTCGACTATCCAAGCGTTCGAAATATTCAAGTGCTCATTCTTTCTAAAAATGGCTCAAATCCCTCATACGTCACGATGAAGTTGTGAGTTCAATCCAAAACGGTCGCTACATTTTCAAAAAGTACTTATGGACCCAAAATGGACGCCGTGTGCAAAAGTTACGCTCAATTCTTCATATGTGGACTCTCCAAGCGGTCCAAATATGCAAGTCCTCATTCTATAGAAAAATTCCGAAATCACACATACGCCACGATGAAGTCTTGCGTTCAATCCAAAACTGTCGCTACATTACCAAAAAGTACTTATGGGCCCAAAACGGACACCGTGTGTAAAAGTTGCGCTCAATACTTCGTACGCCGACTTCCCAAGCGTTCCAAAAATACAAGTGCTCATTCTTTAGAAAAAAGGCCGAAATCCCTCATACGTCACGATGAAGTCTTGAGTTCAATCCATAACGGTCGCTACATTTCCAAAAAGTACTTATGGACCCAAAACGGACACCGTGTGCAAAAGTTACGCCCAATTCTTCGTACGTCGACTCTCCAAGCGTTCCAAATATGCAAGTGCTCACTCTTTAGAAAAAAAGCCGAAATCCCTCATACGCCACGACGAAGTCTTGAGTTCAATCCAAAACGGTTGCTACATTTCCAAAAAGCACTTATGGGCTCAAAACGGACACCGCGTGCAAAAGTTACGCTCAATTCTTCGTACGTCGACTATCCAAGCATTCTAAATATTCAAGTGCTCATTCTTTCGAAAAATGGCTAAAATACCTCATACGTAATGACGAAGTGGTGAGTTCAATCCAAAATGGTCGTTACATTTCCAAAAAGTACTTATGGTCCCAAAACGGACACCGTGTGCAAAAGTTACGCTCAATTCTTCGGACGCCGACTATCCAAGCGTTCCAAATATGCAAGTGCTCATTCTTTCGAAAAATTGCTAAAATCCCTCATACATCACGACGAAGTTGTGAGTTCAATCCAAAACGGTAGCTACATTTTCAAAAAGTACTTATGGGCCCGAAGCGGACACCGTGTGTAAAAGTTACACTCAATTCTTCGTACGCCGACTCTCCAAGCGTTCCAAATATGCAAGTGCTCATCCTTTCGAAAAATGGCTGAAATCCCTCATACGTCACGACGAAGTCTTAAGTCCAATGGAAAACGGTCGCTACATTTCCAAAAAGTACTTATGGACCCAAAACGGAAACCGTGTGCAAAAGTTACGCTCAATTCTTTGTACGCCGACTATCCTAGCGTTCCAAATTTCCAAGTGCTCATTCTTTCGAAAAATGGCTAAAATCCCTCATGCGTCACGATGAAGTTGTGAGATCAATCCAAAAAGGTCGCTACATTTCGAAAAAGTACTTATGGGCCCAAAACGGACACCGTGTGCAAAGGTTACGCTCAACTCTTCGTACGCCGACTATCCAAGCGTTCTAAATATTCAAGTGCTCATTCTCTCGAAAAATAGCTAAAATCCCTCAGACGTCATGACGAAGTCTTGAGTTCAATCCAAAACGGTCGCTACATTTCCCAAAACTACTTGTGGGCCCAAAACAGACACCGAGTGCAAAAGTTACGTTCAATTCTTCGTACGCCGACTATCCAAACATTCCAAATCTGCAAGTGCTCATTCTTTCGAAAAATTGCTAAAATCCCTCATACGTCACGACAAAGTTGTGAGTTCAATCAAAAAGGGTCGCTACATTTCCAAAATGTACTTACGGGCCCAAAACGGACACCGCGTGCAAAAGTTACGCTCAATTCTTTGTACGCCGACTATCCAAGCGTTCCAAATTTCCAAGTGCTCATTCTTTTGAAAAATGGCTAAAATCCCTCATACGTCACGATGAAGTTTTGAGACCAATCCAAAACGGTCGCTACATTTTCAAAAAGTACTTATGGGCCCAAAACAGACACCGTGTGCAAAGGTTACACTCAATTCTTCGTATGCCGACTATCCAAGCGTTGTAAATATTCAAGTTCTCATTCTTTCGAAAAATGGCTAAAATCCCTCATACGTTACGACGAAGTGGTGAGTTCAATCCAAAATGGTCGCTACATTTCCAAAAAGTACTTATGGGCCCAAAATGGACGCCGTGTGCAAAAGTTACGCTCAACTCTTCGTACGCCGACTCTCCAAGCGTTCCAAATATGCAAGTGCTCATTCTTTCGAAAAATGGCTAAAATCCCTCAGACGCCACGACGAAGTCTTGAGTTCAATCAAAAACGGTCGCTACATTTCCAAAAAGAACTTATGGGCCCAAAACGGACACCGTGTGCAAAAGTTACGCTCAATTCTTCGTACGCCGACTATCCAAGCGTTCCAAATATGCAAGTGCTCATTCTTTCGAAAAATCGTTAAAATCTCTCATACATCACGACGAAGTTGTGAGTTCAATCCAAAACGGTCGCTACATTTCCAAAAAGTACTTATGGGCCCGAAACGGACACCGTGTACAAAAGTTACACTCAATTCTTCGTACGCCGACTCTCCAAGTGTTCCAAACATGCAAGTGCTCATTCCTTCGAAAAATGGTCAAAATCCCTCAAAGGTCAAGACGTAGTCTTGAGTTCAATCCAAAATGGTCGCTACATTTCCAAAAAGTACTTGTGGGCCGAAAATGGACGCCTTGTGCAAAAGTTACGCTCAATTCTTCATACGCCGACTCTCCAAGCATTCCAAATATGCAAGTGCTCATTCTTTCGAAAAATGGCAAAAATCCCTCAGACGCCACGACGATGTCTTGAGTTCAATAAAAAACGGTCGCTACATTTCCAAAAAGTACTAATGGGCCCAAAACGGACACCGTGTGCAAAAGTTACGCTCAATTCTTTGTACGCCGATTATCCAAGCGTTCCAAATTTCCAAGTGCTCATTCTTTCGAAAAATGGCTAAAATCCCTCATGCGTCGCGACGAAGTTGTGGGATAAATCCAAAACGATCGCTACATTTCCAAAAAGTACTTGTGGGCCCATAACGGGCACCGCGTGCAAAAGTTACGCTCAATTTCTTTGTATGCCGACTATCCAAGCGTTCCAAATTTGCAAGTGCTCATTCTTTCGAAAAATGGCTAAAATCCCTCATACGTCACGACGAAGTTGTGGGATCAATCCAAAACGGTCGCTACATTTCCAAAAAGTACTTATAGGCCCAAAACGAATACCGTGTGCAAAGGTTACGCTCAATTCTTCGTACGCCGACTATCCGAGCGTTCGAAATATTCAAGTGCTCATTCTTTTGAAAAATGGCTCAAATCCCTCATACGTTACGATGAACTTGTGAGTTCAATCCAAAACGGTCGCTACATTTTCAAAAAGTACTTATGGGCCCAAAATGGACGCCGTGTGCAAAAGTTACGCTCAATTCTTCGTACGCCAACTTTCCAAGTGTTCCAAATATGCAAGTGCTCATTCTATAGAAAAAGGTTGGAATCACTCATGCGTCACGACGAAGTCTCAAGTTCAATCCAAAACGATCGCTACATTTCCAAAAAGTACTTATGGGCCCAAAACGGACACCTTATGCAAAAGTTGCGCTCAATTGTTCTTACGCTGAATCCCCAAGCGTTCCAAAAATACAAGTGCTCATTCTTTAGAAAAAAGGCCAAAATCCCTCAAATGTCACGACGAAGTCTTGAGTTCAATCCAAAACGGTCGCAACTTTTCCAAAAAGTACTTATGGGCCCAAAACGGACACCGTGTGCAAAAGTTACGGTCAATTCTTCGTACGTCGATGCTCCAAGCGTTCCAAAAATACAAGTGCTCATTCTTTAGAAAAAAAAGCCGAAATCCCTCATACGTCACGACGAAGTCTTGTGTTCAATCCAAAACGGTCGCTACATTTTCAAAAAGTACTTATGGGCCCAAAATGGACACCGTGTGCAAAAGTTACGCTGAATTCTTCGTACACCGACCATCCAAGCATTCCAAATATTCAAGTGTGCATTCTTTTGAAAAATGGCTAAAATACCTCATACGTCACGATGAAGTGGTGAGTTTAATCCAAAATGGTCGTTACATTTCCCAAAACTACTTGTGGGCCCAAAACGGACACCGAGTGCAAAAGTTACGCTCAATTCTTCGTACGCCGACTATCCAAACATTCCAATTATGCAAGTGCTCATTCTTTCGAAAAATCGCTAAAATCCCTCAGACGTCACGACAAAGTTGTGAGTTCAATCCAAAAGGGCCGCTACATTTCCAAAAAGTACTTACGGGCCCAAAACGAACACCGTGTGCAAAAGTTACGGTCAATTCTTTGTACGCCGACTATCCAAGCGTTCCAAATTTCCAAGTGCTCATTCTTTTGAAAAATGGCTAAAATCCCTCATACGTCACGACGAAGTGGTGAGATCAATCCAAAACGGTCGCTACATTTCCAAAAAGAACTTATGGGCCAAAAACGGACACCGTGTGCAAAGGTTACGCTCAATTCTTCGTACGCCGACTATCCAAGCGTTCGAAATATTCAAGTGCTCATTCTTTCGAAAAATGGCTCAAATCCCTCACACGTCACGATGACGTTGTGAGTTCAATCCAAAATAGTCGCTACATTTTCAAAAAGTACTTATGGGCCCAGAATGGACGCATTTGCAAAAGTTACGCTCAATTCTTCGTACGCGGACTCTACAAGCGTTCCAAATATGCAAGTGCTCATTCCATAGAAAAAGGCCGAAATCACTTATACGTCACGATGAAGTCTTGAGTTCAATCCAAAATGGTCGCTACATTACCAAAAAGTACATATGGGCCCAAAACGGACACCGTGTGCAAAAGTTATGCTCAGTTCTTCGTACGCCGACTATCCAAGCGTTCCAAATATTCAAGTGCTCATTCTATCGTAAAATTACTAAAATACCTCATACGTTACGACGAATTTCTGAGTTCAATCCAAAAAGGTCGCTACATTTCGAAAAAGTACTTATGGGCCCAAAATGGAAACCGTGTGCAAAGGTTATGCTCAACTCTTCGTACGCCGACTATCCAAGAGTTCTAAATATTCAAGTGCTCATTCTTTCGAAAAATAGCTAAAATCCCTCAGACGTCATGATGAAGTTTTGAGTTCAATCCAAAATGGTCGCTACATTTCCCAAAACTACTTGTGGGCCCAAAACGGACAACGAGTGCAAAAGTTACGCTCAATTCTTCGTACGCCGACTATCCAAACATTCCAACTATGCAAGTGCTCATTCTTTCAAAAAATCGCTAAAATCCCTCATACGTCACGACGAAGTTGTGAGTTCGATCCAAAATGGTCGCTACATTTCCAAAAAGTACTTATGGGCCCAAAACGGACGCCGTGTGCAAAAGTTACGCTCAATTCTTTGTACGCCAACTATCCAAGCGTTCCAAATTTGCAAGTGCTCATTCTTTCGAAAAATGGCTAAAATCCCTCATGCATCACGACGAAGTTGTGAGATCAATCCAAAAAGGTCGCAACATTTCGAAAAAGTACTTATGGGCCCAAAATGGAAACCGTGTGCAAAGGTTACGCTCAACTCTTCGTACGCCGACTATCCAAGCGTTCTAAATATTCAAGTGCTCATTCTTTCGAAAAATAGCTAAAATCCCTCAGACGTTATGACGAAGTCTTGAGTTCAATCCAAAACGGTCGCTACATTTCCCAAAACTACTTGTGAGCCCAAAACGGACAACGAGTGCAAAAGTTACGCTCAATTCTTCGTACGCCGACTATCCAAACATTCCAAATATGCAAGTGCTCATTCTTTCAAAAAATCGCTAAAATCCCTCATACGTCACGACGAAGTTGTGAGTTCGATCCAAAATGGTCGCTACATTTCCAAAAAGTACTTATGGGCCCAAAACGGACGCCGTGTGCAAAAGTTACGCTCAATTCTTTGTACGCCAACTATCCAAGCGTTCCAAATTTGCAAGTACTCATTCTTTCGAAAAATGGCTAAAATCCCTCATACGTCACGACGAAGTCGTGAGATCAATCCAAAACGGTCGCTACATTTCCAAAAAGTACTTATAGGCCCAAAACGAATACCGTGTGCAAAGGTTACGCTCAATTCTTCGGACGCCGACTATCCGAGCGTTCGAAATATTCAAGTGCTCATTCTTTCGAAAAATGGCTAAAATCCCTCATACGTCACGATGAAGTCTTGAGTTCAATCCATAACGGTCGCTACATTTCCAAAAAGCACTTATGGGCCCAAAACGGACACCGTGTGCAAGAGTTACGCTCAATTCTTCGTACGTCGACTCTCCAAGCGTTCCAAATATGCAAGTCCTCAAACTTTCGAAAAATGGCCGAAATCCCTCATACGCCACGATGAAGTCTTGAGTTCAATCCATAACGGTCGCTACATTTCCAAAAAGCACTTATGGGCCCAAAACGGACACCGTGTGCAAGAGTTACGCTCAATTCTTCGTACGTCGACTCTCCAAGCGTTCCAAATATGCAAGTCCTCAAACTTTCGAAAAATGGCCGAAATCCCTCATACGCCACGATGAAGTCTTGAGTTCAATCCATAACGGTCGCTACATTTCCAAAAAGTACTTATGGACCCAAAACGGACACCGTGTGCAAAAGTTACGCTCAATTCATCGTACGTCAACTCTCCAAGCGTTCCAAATATGCAAGTGCTCATTCTTTAGAAAAAAAGCCGAAATCCCTCATACGCCACGATGAAGTCTTGAGTTCAATCCAAAACGGTCGCTACATTTCCAAAAAGCACTTATGGGCCCAAAACGGACACCGTGTGCAAGAGTTACGCTCAATTCTTCGTACGCCGACTATCCAAGCGTTCCAAATATTCAAGTGCTCATTCTTTCGAAAAATGGCTAAAATCCCTCATACGTCACGATGAAGTTGTGAGACCAATCAAAAACGGTCGCTACATTTTCAAAAAGTACTTATGGGCCCAAAACGGACACCGTGTGCAAAAGTTACGCTCAATTCTTTGTACGCCGACTATCCAAGCGTTCCAAATTTGCAAGTGCTCGTTCTTTCGAAAAATGGCTAAAATCCCTCATACGTCACGATGAAGTTGTGAGACCAATCAAAAACGGTCGCTACATTTTCAAAAAGTACTTATGGGCCCAAAACGGACACCGTGTGCAAAGGTTACACTCAATTCTTCGTACGCCGACTATCCAAGCGTTGTAAATATTCAAGTGCTCATTCTTTCGAAAATCCCTCATACGTTACGACGAAGTGGTGAGTTCAATCCAAAATGGTCGCTACATTTCCAAAAAGTACTTATGGGACCAAAATGGACGCCGTGTGCAAAAGTTGCGCTCAACTCTTCGTACGCCGACTCTCCAAGCGTTCGAAATATGCAAGTGCTCATTCTTTCGAAAAATGGCTAAAATCCCTCAGACGCCACGATGAAGCCTTGAGTTCAATCAAAAACGGTCGCCACATTTCCAAAAACTACTTATGGGCCCAAAACGGACACCGTGTGTAAAAGTTACGCTCAATTCTTCGTACGCCGACTATCCAAGCGTTCCAAATATGCAAGTGCTCATTCTTTCGAATAATCGTTAAAATCCCTCATACATCACGACGAAGTTGTGAGTTCAATCCAAAACGGTCGCTACATTTCCAAAAAGTACTTATGGGCCCGAAACGGACACCGTGTACAAAAGTTACACTCAATTCTTCGTACGCCGACTCTCCAAGCGTTCCAAATATGCAAGTGCTCATTCTTTCGAAAAATGGTCGAAATCCCTCATAGGTCAAGTCGTAGTCTTGAGTTCAATCCAAAATGATCGCTACATTTCCAAAAAGTACTTGTGGGCCGAAAATGGACGCCTTGTGCAAAAGTTACGCTCAATTCTTCATACGCCGACTCTCCAAGCATTCCAAATATGCATGTGCTCATTCTTTCGAAAAATGGCTAAAATCCTTCAGACGCCACGACGATGTCTTGAGTTCAATCAAAAACGGTCGCTACATTTCCAAAAACTACTTATGGGCCCAAAACGGACACCGTGTACAAAAGTTACACTCAATTCTTCGTGCGCCGACTATCCAAGCGTTCCAAATATGCAAGTGCTCATTCTTTCGAAAAATCACTAAAATCCCTCATACATCACGACGAAGTTGTGAGTTCAATCCAAAATGGTCGCTACATTTTCAAAAAGTACTTATGGGCCCGAAGCGGACACCGTGTGTAAAATTTACGCTCAATTCTTCGTACGCCGACTCTCCAAGCGTTCCAAATATGCAAGTGCTCATTCTTTCGAAAAATGGCTAAAATCCCTCATACGTCACGACGAAGTCTTAAGTTCAATGCAAAACGGTCGGTACATTTCAAAAAAGTATTTATGGACCCAAAACGGAAACCGTGTGCAAAAGTTACGCTCAATTCTTTGTACGCCGACTATCCTAGCGTTCCGAATTTCCAAGTGCTCATTCTTTCGAAAAATGGCTAAAATCCCTCATGCATCACGACGAAGTTGTGAGATCAATCCAAAAAGGTCGCTACATTTCGAAAAAGTACTTATGGGCCTAAAATGGAAACCGTGTGCAAAGGTTACGCTCAACTCTTCGTACGCCGACTATCCAAGCGTTCTAAATATTCAAGTGCTCATTCTTTCAAAAAATAGCTAAAATCCCTCAGACGTCATGACGAAGTCTTGAGTTCAATCCAAAACAGTCGCTACATTTCCCAAAACTACTTGTGGGCCCAAAACGGACACCGAGTGCAAAAGTTACGCTCAATTCTTCGTACGCCGACTATCCAAACATTCCAAATATGCAAGTGCTCATTCTTTCAAAAAATCGCTAAAATCCCTGATATGTCACGACGAAGTTGTGAGTTCGATCCAAAATGGTCGCTACATTTCCAAAAAGTACTTATGGGCCCAAAACGGACACCGTGTGCAAAAGTTACGCTCAATTCTTTGTACGCCAACTATCCAAGCGTTCCAAATATAAAAGTGCTCATTCTTTCGAAAAATCGCTAAAATCCCTGATATGTCACGACGAAGTTGTGAGTTCGATCCAAAATGGTCGCTACATTTCCAAAAAGTACTTATAGGCCCAAAACGAATACCGTGTGCAAAGGTTACGCTCAATCCTTCGTACGCCGACTATCCGAGCGTTCGAAATATTCAAGTGCTCATTCTTTTGAAAAATGGCTCAAATCCCTCATACGTTATGATGAACTTGTGAGTTCAATCCAAAACGGTCCCTACATTTTCAAAAAGTACTTATGGGCCCAAAATGGACGCCGTGTGCAAAAGTTACGCTCAATTCTTCGTACGCCGACTTTCCAAGCGTTCCAAATATGCAAGAGCTCATTCTATAGAAAAAGGTTGAAATCACTCATGCGTCACGACGAAGTCTCAAGTTCAATCCAAAACGGTCGCTACATTACCAAAAAGTACTTATGGGCCCAAAACGGACACCGTGTGCAAAAGTTGCGCTCAATACTTCGTACACTGACTTCCCAAGCGTTCCAAAAATACAAGTGCTCATTCTTTAGAAAAAAGGCCGAAATCCCTCATACGTCATGATGAAGTCTTGAGTTCAATCCATAACGGTCGCTACATTTCCAAAAAGTACTTATGGGCCCAAAACGGACACCGTGTGCAAAAGTTGCGCTCAATCCTTCGTACGTCAACTCTCCAAGCGTTCCAAATATGCAAGTGCTCATTCTTTAGAAAAAAAGCCGAAATCCCTCATACGCCACGACGAAGTCTTGAGTTCAATCCAAAAGGGCCGCTACATTTCCAAAAAGTACTTACGGGCCCAAAACGGACACCGTGTGCAAAAGTTACGCTCAATTCTTTGTACGCCGACTATCCAAGCGTTCCAAATTTCCAAGTGCTCATTCTTTTGAAAAATGGCTAAAATCCCTCATACGTCACAACGAAGTGGTGAGATCAATCCAAAACGGTCGCTACATTTACAAAAAGAACTTATGGGCCAAAAAGGGACACCGTGTGCAAAGGTTACGCTCAATTCTTCGTACGCCGACTATCCAAGCGTTCGAAATATTCAAGTGCTCATTCTTTCAAAAAATGGCTCAAATCCCTCATACGTCACGATGACGTTGTGAGTTCAATCCAAAATAGTCGCTACATTTTCAAAAAGTACTTATGGGCCCAAAATGGACGCATTTACAAAAGTTACGCTCAATTCTTCGTACGCGGACTCTCCAAGCGTTCCAAATATGCAAGTGCTTATTCCATGGAAAAAGGCCGAAATGACTCATACGTCACTATGAAGTCTTGAGTTCAATCCAAAACGGTCGCTACATTACCAAAAAGTACTTATGGGCCCAAAACGGACACCGTGTGCAAAAGTTGTGCTCAGTTCTTCGTACGCTGACTATCCAAGCGTTCCAAATATTCAAGTGCTCATTCTATCGTAAAATTACTAAAATACCTCATACGTTACGACGAAGTTGTGAGTTCAATCCAAAATGGTCGCTACATTTCCAAAAAAGTACTTATGGGCCCAAAACGGACACCGTGTGCAAAAGTTACGCTCAATTCTATGTACGCCGACTATCCAAGCGTTCCAAATTTGCAAGTGCTCATTCTTTTGAAAAATGGCTAAAATCCCTCATACGTCACGACGAAGTTAAGAGATCAATCCAAAACGGCCGCTACATTTTCAAAAAGTACTTATGGGCCCAAAATGGACACCGTGTGCAAAGGTTACGCTCAATTCTTCGTACGCCAACTATCCAAGCGTTCTAAATATGCAAGTGCTCATTCTTTCAAAAAATCATTAAAATCCCTCATACGTCACGACGAAGTTGTGAGTTCGATCCAAAATGGTCGCTACATTTCCAAAAAGTACTTATGGGCCCAAAACGGACACCGTGTGCAAAAGTTACGCTCAATTCTTTGTATGCCGACTATCCAAGCGTTCCAAATTTGCAAGTGCTGATTCTTTCGAAAAATGGCTAAAATCCCTCATACGTCACGACGAAGTTGTGAGTTCAATCCAAAACGGTCGCTACATTTCCAAAAAGTACTTATAGGCCCAAAACGAATACCGTGTGCAAAGGTTACGCTCAATTCTTCGTACACCGACTATCCGAGCGTTCGAAATATTCAAGTGCTCATTCTTTTGAAAAATGGCTCAAATCCCTCATACGTTATGATGAACTTGTGAATTCAATCCAAAACGGTCGCTACATTTTCAAAAAGAACTTATGGGCCCAAAATGGACGCCGTGTGCAAAAGTTACGCTCAATTCTTCGTACGCCGACTTTCCAAGCGTTCCAAATATGCAAGTGCTCATTCTATAGAAAAAGGTTGAAATCACTCATGCGTCACGGCGAAGTCTCAAGTTCAATCCAAAACGGTCGCTACATTTCCAAAAAGTACTTATGGGCCCAAAACGGACACCGTGTGCAAAAGTTGCGCTCAATTCTTCGTACGCTAAATCCCCAAGCGTTCCAAAAATACAAGTGCTCATTCTTTAGAAAAAAGGCCAAAATCCCTCATATGTCACGACGAAGTCCTGAGTTCAATCCAAAACGGTCGCAACATTTCCAAAAAGTACTTATGGGCCCAAAACGGACACCGTGTGCAAAGGTTACGCTCAATTCTTCGTACGTCGACGCTCCAAGCGTTCCAAAAATGCAAGTGCTCATTCTTTAGAAAAAAAAACCGAAATCCCTCATACGTCACGACGAAGTCTTGAGCTCAATCCAAAACGGTCGCTACATTTCGAAAAAGTACTTAAGGGCCGAAAATGGACGCCGTGTGCAAAAGTTACGCTGAATTCTTCGTACACCGACCATCCAAGCGTTCCAAATATTCAAGTGTGCATTCTTTTGAAAAATGGCTAAAATACCTCATACGTCACGCAAAGTGGTGAGTTCAATACAAAATGGTCGCTACATTTCCAAAAAGTACTTATGGGCCCAAAACGGACACCGTGTGCAAAAGTTACGCTCAATTCTTCGTACATCGACTCTCCAAGCGTTCCAAATATGCAAGTGCTCATTCTTTCGAAAAATGGCTAAAATCCCTCATGCGTCACGATGAAGTTGTGAGATCAATCCAAAACAGCCGCTACACTTCCAAAAAGTACTTACGGGCCCAAAACGGACACCGTGTGCAAAGGTTCGCTCAATTCTTCGTACGTCGACTGCCCAAGCGTTCTGAATATTCAAGTGCTCATTCTTTTGAAAAATGGCTAAAATCCCTCAGACGTCATAACGAAGTCTTGAGTTCAATCCAAAACGGTCGCTACATTTCCAAAAACTACTTATGGGACCAAAACGGACACCGTGTGCAAAAGGTACGCTCAATTCTTCGGACGCCGACTATCCAAACGTTTCAAATATGCAAGTGCTCATTCTTTCAAAAAATCGCTAAAATCCCTCATACGTCACGACGAAGTTGTGAGTTCAATCCAAAATGGCCGCTACATTTCTATAAAGTACTTATAGGCCCAAAACGGACACCGTGTGCAAAAGTTACGCTCAATTCTTTGTACGCCGACTATCCAAGCGTTCCAAATTTCCAAGTGCTCATTCTTTAGAAAAAAAGCCAAAATCCCTCATACGTCACGACGAAGTGGCGAGTTCAATCCAAAACGGTCGCTACATTTCCAAAAAGTACTTATGGGCCGAAAATGGACGCCGTGTGCAAAAGTTACGCTCAATTCTTCGTACGCCGACTCTCCAAGCGTTCCAAATATGCAAGTGCTCATTCTATGGAAAAAGGCCGAAATCACTCATACATCACGACGAAGTCTTGAGTTCAATCCAAAATGGTCGCTACATTTCCAAAAAGTACTTATGGGCACAAAAAGGACACCGTGTGCAAAAGTTGCGCCCAATACTTCGTACGTCGACTCTCCAAGCGTTCCAAATATGCAAGTGCTCATTCTTTAGAAAAAAAGCCGAAATCCCTCATACGTCACGATGAAGTCTTGAGTTCAACCCAAAATGGTCGCTACATTTCCAAAAAGTACTTGTGGGCCCAAGACAGACACCGTGTGCAAAATTTATGCTCAATTCTTCATACGTCGACTATCCAAGCGTTCGAAATATTCAAGTGCTCATTCTTTCGAAAAATGGCTCAAATCCCTCATATGTCACGATGAAGTTGTGAGTTCAATCCAAAACGGTCGCTACATTTTCAAAAAGTACTTATGGGCCCAAAATGGACGCCGTGTGCAAAAGTTACGCTCAATTCTTCATATGCGGACTCTCCAAGCGTTCCAAATATGCAAGTCCTCATTCTATAGAAAAAGGCCGAAATCACTCTTACGTCACGATGAAGTCTTGCGTTCAATCCAAAACTGTCGCTACATTACCAAAAAGTACTTATGGACCCAAAACGGACACCTTGTGCAAGAGTTGCGCTCAATACTTCGTACGCCGACTTCCCAAGCGTTCCAAAAATACAAGTGCTCATTCTTTAGAAAAAAGGCCGAAATCCCTCATATGTCACGACGAAGTCTTGAGTTCAATCCATAATTGTCGCTACATTTCCAAAAAGTACTTAAGGACCCAAAACGAACACCGTGTGCAAAAGTTACGCTCAATTCTTCGTACGTCGACTCTCCAAGCCTTCCAAATATGCAAGTGCTCATTCTTTAGAAAAAAAGCCGAAATCCCTCATACGTCACGATGAAGTCTTGAGTTCAATCCAAAACGGTCGCTACATTTCTAAAAAGCACTTATGGGCCCAAAACGGACACCGTGTGCAAAAGTTACGCTCAATTCTTTGTACGCCGACTATCCAAGCGTTCCAAATATTCAAGTGCTCATTCTTTCAAAAAATGGCTAAAATACCTCATACGTAATGACGAAGTGGTGAGTTCAATCCAAAATGGTCGTTAGATTTCCAAAAAGTACTTATGGGCCCAAAATGGACACCGTGTGCAAAAGTTACGCTCAATTCTTTGTACGCCGACTATCCAAGCGTTCCAAATTTGCAAGTGCTCATTCTTTCAAAAAATGGCTAAAATCCCTCATACGTCACGACGAAGTGGTGAGACCAATCCAAAACGGTCGCTATATTTTCAAAAAGTACTTATGGGCCCAAAACGGACACCGTGTGCAAAGGTTACACTCAATTCTTCGTACGATGACTATCCAAGCGTTGTAAATATTCAAGTGCTCATTCTTTCGAAAAGTGGCTAAAATCCCTCATACGTTACGACGAAGTGGTGAGTTCAATCCAAAATGGTCGCTATATTTCCAAAAAGTACTTATGGGCCCAAAATGGACGTCGTGTGCAAAAGTTACGCTCAACTCTTCGTACGCCGACTCTCCAAGCGTTCCAAATATGCAAGTGCTTATTCTTTTGAAAAATGGCTAAAATCCCTCAGACGCCACGACGAAGTCTTGAGTTCAATCAAAAACGGTCGCCACATTTTCAAAAACTACTTATGGGCCCAAAACGGACACCGTGTGTAAAAGTTACGCTCAATTCTTCGTACGCCGACTATCCAAGCGTTCCAAATATGCAAGTGCTCATTCTTTCAAAAAATCGTTAAAATCCCTCATACATCACGACGAAGTTGTGAGTTCAATCCAAAACGGTCGCTACATTTTCAAAAAGTACTTATGGGCCCGAAACGGACACCGTGTACAAAAGTTACACTCAATTCTTCGTACGCCGACTCTCCAAGCGTTCCAAATATGCAAGTGCTCATTCTTTCGAAAAATGGTCGAAATCCCTCATAGGTCAAGACGTAGTCATGAGTTCAATCCAAAATGGTCGCTACATTTCCAAAAAGTACTTGTGGGCCCAAAATGGACGCCTTGTGCAAAAGTTAAGCTCAATTCTTCATACGCCGACTCTCCAAGCATTCCAAATATGCAAGTGCTCATTCTTTCGAAAAATGGCTAAAATCCCTCAGACGCCACGACGATGTCTTGAGTTCAATAAAAAACGGTCGCTACATTTCCAAAAACTACTTATGGGCCCAAAACGGACACCGTGTGCAAAAGTTACGCTCAATTCTTCGTGCGCCGACTATCCAAGCGTTCCAAATATATAAGTGCTCATTCTTCGAAAAATCGCTAAAATCCCTCATACATCACGATGAAGTTGTGAGTTCAATCCAAAATGGTCGCTACATTTTCAAAAAGTACTTATGGGCCCGAAGCGGACACCGTGTGCAAAAGTTACGCTCAATTCTTCGTACGCCGACTCTCCAAGCGTTCCAAATATGCAAGTGCTCGTTCTTTTGAAAAATGGCTGAAATCCCTCATACATCACGATGAAGTCTTAAGTTCAATGCAAAACGGTCGCTACATTTCCAAAAAGTACTTATGGACTCAAAAGGGACACCGTGTGCAAAAGTTACGTACAATTCTTTGTACGCCGACTATCCTAGCGTTACGAATTTCCAAGTGCTCATTCTTTCGAAAAATGGCTAAAATCCCTCATACGTCACGACGAAGTTGTGAGATCAATCCAAAACGGTCGCTACATTTCGAAAAAGTACTTATGGGCCCAAAACGGACACCGTGTGCAAAGGTTACGCTCAAATCTTCGTACGCCAACTATCCAAGCGTTCGAAATATTCAAGTGCTCATTCTTTTGAAAAATGGCTCAAATCCCTCATACGCCATGATGAATTTGTGAGTTCAATCCAAAACGGTCGCTGCATTTTCAAAAAGTACTTATGAGCCCAAAATGGACGCCGTGTGCAAAAGTTACGCTCAATTCTTCGTACGCCGACTCTCCAAGCGTTCCAAATATGCAAGTGCTCATTCTGTAGAAAAAGGTCGAAATCACTCATACGTTACGACGAAGTCTCGAGTTCAATCCAAAACGGTCGCTACATTTCCAAAAAGTACTTATGGCCCAAAACGGACACCGTGTGCAAAAGATGCCCTCAATTCTTCGTACGCCGACTCCCCAAGCGTTCCGAAAATACAAGTGTTCATTCTTTAGAAAAAAGGCCGAAATCCCTCAAACGTCATGACGAAGTCTTGAGTTCAATCCAAAACGGTCGCTACATTTCCAAAAAGTACTTATGGGCCCAAAACGTACGCCGTGTGCAAAAGTTACGCTCAATTCTTCGTACGTCGACTCTCCAAGCGTTCCAAATATGCAAGTGCTCATTCTTTAGAAAAAAACCCAAAATCCCTCATACGTCACGACGAAGTCTTGAGTTCAACCCAAAACGGTCGTTACTTTTCCAAAAAGTACTTATAGACCCAAGACGGACACCGTGTGCAAAAGTTACGCTCAATTCTTCGTACGCCGACTATCCAAGCGTTTGAAATATTCAATTGCTCATTCTTTCGAAAAATGGCTCAAATCCCTCATACGTCACGATGAAGTTGTGAGTTCAATCCAAAACGGTCGCTACATTTCCAAAAAGTACTTATGGGCCCAAAATGGACGCCGTGTGCAAAAGTTACGCTCAATTCTTCGTACGCCGACTCTCCAAGAGTTCCAAATATGCAAGTGCTCATTCTATAGAAAAAGGCCGAAATCACTCATATGACACGATGAAGTCTTGAGTTCAATCCAAAACGGTCGCTACATTTTCAAAGAGTACTTATGGGCCCAAAACGGACACCGTGTGCAAAACTTACGCTCAATTCTTTGTACGCCGACTATCCTAGCGTTCCGAATTTCCAAGTGCTCATTCTTTCGAAAAATGGCTAAAATCCCTCATACGTCACGACGAAGTTCTGAGATCAATCCAAAAGGGTCACTACATTTTCGAAAAGTACTTATGGGCCCAAAATGGACACCGTTTGCAAAGGCTACGCTCAATTCTTCGTACGCCGACTATCCAAGCGTTCAAAATATTCAAGTGCTCATTCTTTTGAAAAATGGCTCAAATCCCTCATACGTCGCGATGAATTTGTGAGTTCAATCCAAAACGGTCGCTACATTTTCAAAAAGTACTTATGGGCCCAAAATGGACGCCGTGTGCAAAAGTTACGCTCAATTCTTCGTATGCCGACTCTCCAAGCGTTCCAAATATGCAAGTGCTCATTCTATAGGAAAAGGTCGAAATCACTCATACGTCACGACGAAGTCTCGAGTTCAATCCAAAACGGTCGCTACATTTCCAAAAAGTACTTATGGGCCCGAAACGGACACCGTGTGCAAAAGATGCGCTCAATTCTTCGTACGCCGACTCCCCAAGCGTTCCAAAAATACAAGTGCTCATTCTTTAGAAAAAAGGCCGAAATCCCTCATACGTCACGACGAAGTTGTGAGTTCAATCCAAAACGCTCGCTACATTTCCAAAAAGTACTTATGGGCCCGAAACGGACACCGTGTGCAAAAGTTGCGCTGAATTCTTCGTACGCCGACTCTCCAAGCGTTCCAAATATGCAAGTGCTCGTTCTTTCGAAAAATGGCCGAAATCCCTCATACGTCACGACGAAGTTGTGAGTTCAATCCAAAACGCTCGCTACATTTCCAAAAAGTACTTATGGGCCCAAAATGGACGCCGTGTGCAAAAGTTACGCTCAATTCTTCGTACGCCGACTCCCCAAGCGTTCCAAAAATACAAGTGCTCATTCTTTAGAAAAAAGGCCGAAATCCCTCATACGTCACGACGAAGTCTTGAGTTCAATCCAAAACGATCGCTACATTTCAAAAGAGTACTTATGGGCCCAAAACGTACGCCGTGTGCAAAAGTTACGCTCAATTCTTCGTACGACGACTCTCCAAGCGTTCCAAATATGTAAGTACTCATTCTTTAGAAAAAAGCCAAAATCCCTCATACGTCACGACGAAGTCTTGAGTTCAATCCAAAACGGTCGTTACGTTTCCAAAAAGTACTTATGGGCCCAAGACGGACACCGTGTGCAAAAGTTACGCTCAATTCTTCGTACGCCGACTATCCAAGCGTTTGAAATATTCAAGTGCTCATTCTTTCGAAAAATGGCTCAAATCCCTCATACGTCACGATGAAGTTGTGAGTTCAATCCAAAACGGTCGCTACATTTCCAAAAAGTACTTATGGGCCCAAAATGGACGCCGTGTGCAAAAGTTACGCTCAATTCTTTGTACGTCGATTCTCCAAGCGTTCCAAGTATGCAAGTGCTCATTCTATAGAAAAAGGCCGAAATCACTCATACGTCACGACGAAATTGTGAGTTCAATCCAAAATGGTGTCTACATTACCAAAAAGTACTTATGGGCCCAAAACTGACACCGTGTGCAAAAGTTGTGCTCAGTTCTTCGTACGCCGACTATCCAAGCGTTCCAAATGTTCAAGTGCTCATTCTTTCGAAAAATCGCTAAAATCCCTCATACGTCACGACGAAGTAGTGAGTTCAATCCAAAATGGTCGCTACATTTCCAAAAAGTATTTATGGGCCTAAAACGGACACCGTGTGCAAAAGTTACGCTCAATTCTTTGTACGCCGACTATCCAAGCGTTCCAATTTTGCAAGTGCTCATTCTTTCGAAAAATGGCTAAAATCCCTCATACGTCACGACGAAGTTGTGAGATCAATCCAAAACGGTCGCTACATTTTCAAAAAGTACTTATGGGCCCAAAGCGAACACCGTGTGCAAAGTTTACGCTCAATTCTTCGTACGCCGACTATCCAAGCGTTCGAAATATTCAAGTGCACATTCTTTTGAAAAATGGCCCAAATCCCTCATACGTTACGATGAAGTTGTGAGTTCAATCCAAAACGGTCGCTACATTTTCAAAAAGTACTTATGGGCCAAAAATGGACGCGTGTGCAAAAGTTACGCTCAATTCTTCGTGCGCCAACTTTCCAAGCGTTCCAAATATGCAAGTGCTCATTCTATAGAAAAAGGTCGAAATCACTCATGCTTCACGACGAAGTCTCAAGTTCAATCCAAAATGGTCGCTACATTTCCAAAAAGTACTTATGGGCCCAAAACTGACATCGTGTGCAAAAGTTGCGCTCAATTCTTCGTACGCTGACTCCCCAATGGTTCCAAAAATTCCAGTGCTCATTCTTTAGAAAAAAGGCCAAAATCCCTCATATGTTACGACGAAGTCTTGAGTTCAATCCAAAACGGTCGCTACATTTCCAAAAAGTACTTATGGGCCCAAAACGGACACCGTGTGCAAAAGTTACGCTCAATTCTTCGTACGTCGACTCTCCAAGCGTTCCAAAATTGCAAGTGCTCATTCTTTAGAAAAAAAGCCAAAATCCCTCATACGTCACGACGAAGTCTTGAGTTCAATCCAAAACAGTCGCTACATTTCCAAAAAGTACTTATGGGCCCAAAATGGACCCCGTGTGCAAAAGTTACGCTGAATTCTTCGTGCACCGACCATCCAAGCGTTCCAAATATTCAAGTACGCATTCATTCAAAAAATGGCTAAAATACCTCATACGTCACAACGAAGTGGTGAGTTCAATCCAAAATGGTCGTTACATTTCCAAAAAGTACTTATGGGCCCAAAACGAACACCGTGTGCAAAAGTTACGCTTAATTCTTCATACGTCGACTCTCCAAGCGTTCCAAATATGTAAGTGCTCATTCTTTCGATAAATGGCCGAAATCCCTCATACGTCACGATGAAGTCTTAAGTTCAATCCAAAACGGTCGCTACATTTCCAAAAAGTACTTATGGACCCAAAACAGACACCGTGTGCAAAAGTTACGCTCAATTCTTTGCACGCCGACTATCCCAGCGTTCCAAATTTCCAAGTGCTCATTCTTTCGAAAAATGGCTAAATCCCTCATGCGTCACGACGAAGTTGTGAGATCAATCCAAAACGGTCGCTACATTTCCAAAAAGTACTTATGGGCCCAAAACGGATACCGTGTGCAAAGGTTACGCTCAATTCTTCGTACGCCGACTATCCAAGCGTTCTAAATATTCAAGTGCTCATTCTTACGAAAAATGGCTAAAATTGCTTAGACGTCATAACGAAGTCTTGAGTTCAGTCCAAAATGGTCGTTACATTTCCAAAAACTACTTATGGGCCCAAAACGAACACCGTGTGCAAAAGTTACGCTCAATTCTTCGGACGCCGACTATCCAAACGTTCCAAATATACAAGTGCTCATTCTTTCGAAAAATCGCTAAAATCCCTCATACGTCACGAAGAAGTTGTGAGTTCAATCCAAAATGGTCGCTACATTTCCAAAAAGTACTTATGGGCCCAAAACGGACACCGTGTGCAAAAGTTACGCTCAATTCTTTGTACGCCGACTATCCAAGCGTTCCAAATTTCCAAGTACTCATTCTTTTGAAAAATGGCTAAAATCCCTCATACGTCACGATGAAGTGGTGAGATCAATCCAAAACGGTCGCTACATTTCCAAAAAGTACTTATGGGCCAAAAATGGACACCGTGTGCAAAGGTTACGCTCAATTCTTCGCACGCCGACTATCCAAGCGTTAGAAATATTCAAGTGCTCATTCTTTTGAAATATGGCTCAAATCCCTCATACGTCATGATGAAGTTGTGAGTTCAATCCAAAACGGTCGCTACATTTTCAAAAAGTACTTATGGGCCCAAAATGGACGCCGTGTGCAAAAGTTTCGCTCAATTCTTCGTACGCCGACTCTCCAAGCATTCCAAATATGCAAGTGCTCATTCTATAGAAAAAGGTTGAAATCACTTATACGTCATGACGAAGTCTCGGGTTCAATCCAAAACAGTCGCTACATTTCCAAAAAGTACTTATGGCCCAAAACGGACACCGTGTGCAAAAGTTGCGCTCAATTCTTTGTACGCCGACTCCCCATGCGTTCCAAAAATACAAGTGCTCATTCTTTAGAAAAAAGGCCGAAAACCCTTAAACGTCACGATGAAGTCTTGAGTTCAATCCAAAACGATCGCTACATTTTCAAAAAGTACTTATGCGCCCAAAACGGACACCGTGTGCAAAAGTTACGCTCAATTCTTCGTACGTCAACTCTCCAAGCGTTCCAAATATGCAAGTGCTCATTCTTTAGAAAAAAAGCCAAAATCCCTCATACGTCACGATGAAGTTGTGAGTTCAATCCAAAGCGGTCGCTGCATTTTCAAAAAGTACCTATGGGCCCAAAATGGACGCCGTGTGCAAAAGTTACACTCAATTCTTCGTATGCCGACTCTCCAAGCGTTCCAAATATGCAAGTGCTCATTCTATAGAAAAAGGCCGAAATCACTCATACATCACGACGAAGTCTTGAGTTCAATCCAAAACGGTCGCTACATCACCAGAAAGTACTTATGGGCCCAAAACGGACACCGTGTGCAAAAGTTGCGCTCAATACTTCGTACGCCGACTCCCCAAGCGTTCCAAAAATACAAGTGCTCATTCTTTAGAAAAAAGGTCGAAATCCCTCATACGTCACGACGAAGTCTTGAGTTCAATCCATAACGGTTGCTACATTTCCAAAAAGTACTTATGGACCCAAAATGGACACCGTGTGCAAAAGTTACGCTCAATTCTTCGTACGTCGACTCTCCAAGCGTTCCAAATATGCAAGTGCTCATTCTTTAGAAAAAAGCCGAAATCCCTCATACGCTACGATGAAGTCTTGAGTTCAATCCAAAACGGTCGCTACATTTCCAAAAAGCACTTATGGGCCCAAAACGGACACCGTGTGCAAAAGTTACGCTCAATTCTTCCTACGCCGACTATCCAAGCGTTCCAAATATTCAAGTGATCATTCTTTCGAAAAATGGCTAAAATACCTCATACGTAATGACGAAGTGGTGAGTTCAATCCATAATGGTCGTTACATTTCCAAAAAGTACTTATGGGCCCAAAACGGACACCGTGTGACAAGGTTACACTCAATTCTTCGTAAATCGACTATCCAAGCGTTTTAAATATTCAAGTGCTGATTCTTTCGAAAAATGGCTAAAATCCCTCATACGTCACAACGAAGTGGTGAGTTCAATCCAAAATGGTCGCTACATTTCCAAAAAGTACTTATGGGCCCAAAATGGACGCCGTGTGCAAAGGTTACGCTCAATTCTTCGTACGCCGACTCTCCAAGCGTTCCAAATATGCAAGTGCTCATTCTTTCGAAAAATGGCTAAAATCCCTCAGACGCCACGACGAAGTCTTGAGTTCAATCAAAAACGATCGCCAAATTTCCAAAAACTACTTATGGGCCCAAAACAGACACCGTGTGTAAAAGTGACGCTCAATTCTTCGTACGCCGACTATCCAAGCGTTCCAAATATGCAAGTGCTCATTCTTTCGAAAAATCGTTAAAATCCCTCATACATTACGACGAATTTGTGAGTTCAATCCAAAACGGTCGCCACATTTCCAAAAAGTACTTATGGGCCCGAAATGGACACCGTGTACAAAAGTTACGCTCAATTCTTCGTACGCCGACTCTCCTAGCGTTCCGATTATGCAAGTGCTCATTCTTTCGAAAAATGGTTGAATTCCCTCATACGTCAAGACGTAGTCTTGAGTTCAATCCAAAATGGTCGCTATATTTCCAAAAAGTACTTATGGGCCCAAAATGGACGCCGTGTGCAAAAGTTACGCTCAATTCTTCGTACGCCGACTCTCCAAGCGTTCCAAATATGCAAGTACTCATTCTTTCGAAAAATGACTAAAATCCCTCAGACGCCACGACGATGTCTTGAGTTCAATCAAAAATGGTTGCTACATTTTCACAAAGTACTTATGGGCCCAAAACGGACACCGTGTGCAAAAGTTACGCTCAATTCTTCGTACGCCGACTATCCAAGCGTTCCAAATATGCAAGTGCTCATTCTTTCGAAAAATCACTAAAATTCCTCATACATTACGACGAAGTTGTGAGTTCAATCCAAAACGGTCGCTACATTTTCCAAAAGTACTTATGGGCCCGAAACGGACACCGTGTGCAAAAGTTACGCTCAATTCTTCGTACGCCGACTCTCCAAGCGTTCAAAATATGCAAGTGCTCATTCTTTCGAAAAATGGCTAAAATCCCTCTTACGTCACGATGAAGTGGTGAGTTCAATCCAAACTGGTCGCTACATTTCCAAAAAGTACTTATGGGCCTAAAACGGAAACCGTGTGCAAAAGTTACGCTCAATTCTTTGTACGCCGACTATCCTAGCGTTCCGAATTTCCAAGTGCTCATTCTTTCGAAAAATGGCTAAAATCCCTCATACGTCACGACGAAGTTCTGAGATCAATCCAAAACGGTCACTACATTTCCAAAATGTACTTATGGGCCCAAAACGGACACCGTGTGCAAAGGTTACACTCAATTCTTCGTACGCCGACTATCCACGCGTTCTAAATATTCAAGTGCTCATTCTTTCGAAAAATGGCTAAAATCCCTCTTACGTCACGATGAAGTGGTGAGTTCAATCCAAAATGGTCGCTACATTTCCAAAAAGTACTTATGGGCCCAAAATGGACGTCGTGTGCAAAAGTTACGCTCAATCAAATATGCAAGTGCTCATTCTTTCGAAAAATCACTAAAATCCCTCATACGTCACGACGAAGTCTTGAGTTCAATCCAAAACGGTCGCTACATTTCCAAAAAGTACTTATGGGCCCAAAATGGACGTCGTGTGCAAAAGTTACGCTCAATTCTTCGTACGCCGACTATCCAAGCGTTCCAAATATGCAAGTGCTCATTCTTTCGAAAAATTGCTAAAATCCCTCATACGTCACGACGAAGTTGTGAGTTCAATCCAAACTGGTCGCTACATTTCCATAAAGTACTTATGGGTCCAAAACGGACACCGTGTGCAAAAGTTACGCTCAATTCTTTGTACGCCGACTATCCAAGCGTTCCAAATTTCCAAGTGCTCATTCTTTAGAAAAAAAGCCGAAATCCCTCATATGTCACGATGAAGTTGTGAGTTCAATCCAAAACGGTCGCTACATTTCCAAAAAGTACTTATGGGCCCAAAATGGACGCCGTGTGCAAAAGTTACGCTCAATTCTTCGTACGCCGACTCTCCAAGCGTTCCAAATATGCAAGTGCTCATTCTATGGAAAAAGGTAGAAATCACTCATACATCACGACGAAGTCTTGAGTTCAATCCAAAACGGTCGCTACATTTCCAAAAAAAACTTATGGGCACAAAACGGACACCGTGTGCAAAAGTTGCGCTCAATACTTCGTACGTCGACTCTCCAAGCATTCCAAATATGCAAGTGCTCATTCTTTAGAAAAAAAGCTGAAATCCCTCATACGTCACGACGAAGTCTTGAGTTCAACCTAAAATGGTCGCTACATTTCCAAAAAGTACTTGTGGGCCCAAGACGGACACTGTGTACAAAATTTACGCTCAATTCTTCATACGTCGACTATCCAAGCGTTCGAAATATTCAAGTGCTCATTCTTTCGAAAAATGGCTCAAATCCCTCATATGTCACGATGAAGTTGTGAGTTCAATCCAAAACGGTCGCTACATTTTCAAAAAGTACTTATGGGCCCAAAATGGACGTCGTGTGCAAAAGTTACGCTCAATTCTTCATATGCGGACTCTCCAAGCGTTCCAAATATGCAAGTCCTCATTCTATAGAAAAGGCCGAAATCACTCTTACGTCACGATGAAGTCTTGTGTTCAATCCAAAACTGTCGCTACATTACCAAAAAGTACTTATGGGCCCAAAATGGACACCGTGTACAAAAGTTGCGCTCAATACTTCGTACGCCGACTTCCCAAGCGTTCCAAAAATACAAGTGCTCATTCTTTAGAAAAAAGGCTGAAATCCCTCATACGTCACGACGAAGTCTTGAGTTCAATCCATAACTGTCGCTACATTTCCAAAAAGTACTTATGGACCCAAAACGGACACCGTGTGCAAAAGTTACGCTCAATTCTTCGTACGTCGACTCTCCAAGCGTTTCAAATATGCAAGTGCTCATTCTTTAGAAAAAAAGTCGAAATCCCTCATATGTCACGACGAAGTCTTGAGTTCAATCCAAAACGGTCGCTACACTTCCAAAAAGCACTTATGGGCCCAAAACGGACACCGTGTACAAAAGTTACGCTCAATTCTTCGTACGCCGACTATCCAAGCGTTCCAAATATTCAAGTGCTCATTCCTTCGAAAAATGGCTAAAATACCTCATACGTAATGACGAAGTGATGAGTTCAATCCAAAATGGTCGTTACATTTCCAAAAAGTACTTATGGGCCCAAAATGGACGCCGTGTGCAAAAGTTACGCTCAATTCTTTGTACGCCGACTATCCAAGCGTTCCAAATTTGCAAGTGCTCATTCTTTCAAAAAATGGCTAAAATCCCTCATACGTCACGATGAAGTGGTGAGACCAATCCAAAACGGTCGCTACATTTTCAAAAAGTACTTATGGGCCCAAAATGGACACCGTGTGCAAAGGTTACACTCAATTCTTCGTACGCCGACTATCCAAGCGTTCTAAATATTCAAGTGCTCATTCTTTTGAAAAATGGCTAAAATCCCTCATACGTTACGACGAAGTGGTGAGTTCAATCCAAAATGGTCGCTACATTTCCAAAAAGTACTTATGGGCCCATAATGGACGCCGTGTGCAAAAGTTACGCTCAACTCTTCGTACGCCGACTCTCCAAGCATTCGAAATATGCAAGTGCTCATTCTTTCGAAAAATGGCTAAAATCCCTCAGACGCCACGACGATGTCTTGAGTTCAATCAAAAACGGTCGCCACATTTCCAAAAACTACTTATGGGCCCAAAACGGACACCGTGTGTAAAAGTTACACTCAATTCGTCGTACGCCGACTATCCAAGCGTTCCAAATATGCAAGTGCTCATTCTTTCGAAAAATCGTTAAAATCCCTCATACATCACGACGAAGTTGTGAGTTCAATCCAAAACGGTCGCTACATTTCCAAAAAGTACTTATGGGCCCGAAACGGACACCGTGTACAAAAGTTACGCACAATTCTTCGTACGCCGACTCTCCAAGCGTTCCAAATATGCAAGTGCTCATTCTTTCGAAAAATGGTCGAAATCCCTCATAGGTCAAGACGTAGTCTTGAGTTCAATCCAAAATGGTCGCTACATTTCCAAAAAGTACTTGTGGGCCGAAAATGGACGCCTTGTGCAAAAGTTACGCTCAATTCTTCATACGCCGACTCTCCAAGCATTCCAAATATGCAAGTGCTCATTCTTTCGAAAAATGGCTAAAATCCCTCAAATGCCACGATGATGTCTTGAGTTCAATCAAAAACGGTCTCTACATTTCTAAAAACTACTTATGGGCCCAAAACGGACACCGTGTGCAAAAGTTACGCTCAATTCTTCGTGCGCCGACTATCCAAGCGTTCCAAATATGCAAGTGCTCGTTCTTTTGAAAAATGGCTGAAATCCCTCATACATCACGATGAAGTCTTAAGTTCAATGCAAAACGGTCGCTACATTTCCAAAAAGTACTTATGGACCCAAAACGGACACTGTGTGCAAAAGTTACGCTCAATTCTTTGTACGCCGACTATCCTAGCGTTCCGAATTTCCAAGTGCTCATTCTTTCAAAAAATGGCTAAAATCCCTCATACGTCACGACGAAGCTCTGAGATCAATCCAAAACGGTCACTACATTTCCAAAAAGTACTTATGGGCCCAAAACGGACACCGTGTGCAAAGGTTACGCTCAAATCTTCGTACGCCGACTATCCAAGCGTTCGAAATATTCAAGTGCTCATTCTTTTGAAAAATGGCTCAAATCCCTCATACGCCGCGATGAATTTGTGAGTTCAATCCAAAACGGTCGCTGCGTTTTCAAAAAGTACTTATGGGCCCAAAATGGACGCCGTCCGCAAAAGTTACGCTCAATTCTTTGTACGCCGACTCTCCAAGCGTTCCAAATACGCAAGTGCTCATTCCATAGAAAAGGTCGAAATCACTCATACGTCACGACGAAGTCTCGAGTTCAATCCAAAACGGTCGCTACATTTCCAAAAAGTACTTATGGCCCAAAACGGACACCGTGTGCAAAAGATGCGCTCAATTCTTCGTACGCCGACTCCCCAAGCGTTCCAAAAATACAAGTGTTCATTCTTTAGAAAAAAGGCCGAAATCCCTCAAACGTCATGATGAAGTCTTGAGTTCAATCCAAAACGGTCGCTACATTTCCAAGAAGTACTTATGGGCCCAAAACGTACGCCGTGTACAAAAGTTACGCTCAATTCTTCGTACGTCGACTCTCCTAGCGTTCCAAATATGCAAGTGCTCATTCTTTAGAAAAAAAGCCAAAATCCCTCATACGTCACGACGAAGTCCTGAGTTCAACCCGAAACGGTCGTTACATTTCCAAAAAGTACTTATAGACCCAAGACGGACACCGTGTGCAAAAGTTACGCTCAATTCTTCGTACGCCGACTATCCAAGCGTTTGAAATATTCAATTGCTCATTCTTTCGAAAAATGGCTCTAATCCCTCATACGTCACGATGAAGTTGTGAGTTCAATCCAAAACGGTCGCTACATTTTCAAAAAGTACTTATGGGCCCAAAATGGACGCCGTATGCAAAAGTTACGCTCAATTCTTCGTACGCCGACTCTCCAAGCGTTCCAAATAAAATGGACGCCGTGTGCAAAAGTTACGCTCAATTCTTCGTACGCCGACTCTCCAAGCGTTCCAAATATGCAAGTGCTCATTCTATAGAAAAAGGACGAAATCACTCATATGTCACGATGAAGTCTTGAGTTCAATTCAAAACGGTCGCTACATTTCCAAAAAGTACTTATGGGCCCAAAACGGACACCTTGTGCAAAAGTTACGCTCAATTCTTTGTACGCCGACTATACTAGCGTTCCGAATTTCCAAGTGCTCATTCTTTCGAAAAATGGCTAAAATCCCTCATACGTCACGACGAAGTTCTGAGATCAATCCAAAACGGTCACTACATTTCCGAAAAGTACTTATGGGCCCAAAACGGACACCGTTTGCAAAGGCTACGCTCAATTCTTCGTACGCCGACTATCCAAGCGTTCGAAATATTCAAGTGCTCATTCTTTTGAAAAATGGCTCAAATCCCTCATACGTCGCGATGAATTTCTGAGTTCAACCAAAAACGGTCGCTACATTTTCAAAAAGTACTTATGGGCCCAAAATGGACACCGTGTGCAAAGGTTACGCTCAATTCTTCGAACGACGACTCTCCAAGCGTTTCAAATGTGCAAGTGCTCATTCTTTCGAAAAATGGCTAAAATCCCTCAGACGTCATGACGAAGTCTTGAGTTCAATCCAAAATGGTCGCTACATTTTCAAAAACTACTTATGGGCCCAAAACGGCACCGTGTGCAAAAGTTACGCTCAATTCCTTGTACGTCGACTATCCAAACGTTCCAAATATGCAAGTGCTCATTGTTTCGAAAAATTGCTAAAATCCCTCATACGTCACGATGAAGTTGTGAGTTCAATCCAAAATGGTCGCTACATTTCCAAAAAGTATTTATGGGCCCAAAACGAACACCGTGTGCAAAAGTTACGCTCAATTCTTTGTACGCCGACTATCCAAGCGTTCCAAATTTGCAAGTGCTCATTCTTTCGAAAAATGGCTAAAATCCCTCATACGTCACGACGAAGTTGTGAGATCAATCCAAAACGGTCGCTACATTTCCAAAAAGTAATTATGGGCCAAAGCGAACACCGTGTACACAAGTTATGCTCAATTCTTCGTACGCCGACTATCCAAGCGTTTGAAATATTCAAGTGCTCATTCTTTTGAAAAATGGCTCAAATCCCTCATACGTCGCGATGAATTTGTGAGTTCAATCCAAAATGGTCGTTACATTTTCAAAAAGTACTTATGGGCCCAAAATGGACACCGTGTGCAAAGGTTACGCTCAATTCTTTGTACGCCGACTATCCAAGCGTTTGAAATATTCAAGTGCTCATTCTTTCGAAAAATAGCTCAAATCCCTCATACGTCACGATGAAGTTGTGAGTTCAATCCAAAACGGTCGCTACATTTCCAAAAAGTACTTATGGGCCCAAAATGGACACCGTGTGCAAAAGTTACGCTCAATTCTTTGTATGCCGATTCTCCAAGCGTTCCAAATATGCAAGTGCTCATTCTATAGAAAAAGGTCAAAATCACTCATACGTCACGACGAAGTTGTGAGTTCAATCCAAAATGGTGTCTACATTACCAAAAAGTACTTATGGGCCCAAAACGGACACCGTGTACAAAAGTTGTTCTCAGTTCTTCGTACGCCGACTATCCAAGCGTTCCAAATGTTCAAGTGCTCATTCTGTCGTAAAATTGCTAAAATACCTCATACGTTATGACGAAGTTGTGAGTTCAATCCAAAATGGTCGCTACATTTTCAAAAAGTACTTATGGGCCCAAAACGGACACCGTGTGCAAAAGTTCCGCTCAATTATTTGTACGCTGACTATCCAAGCGTTCCAAATTTGCAAGGGCTCATTCTTTCGAAAAATGGCGAAAATCCCTCATACGTCATGACGAAGTTGTGAGATCAATCCAAAACGGTCGCTACATTTTCAAAAAGTACTTATGGGCCCAAAACGGACACCGTGTGCAAAGGTTAGCTCAATTCTTCGAACGCCGACTCTCCAAGCGTTTCAAATATGCAAGTGCTCATTCTTTTGAAAAATGGCTAAAATCCCTCAGACGTCATGACGAAGTCTTGAGTTCAATCCAAAATGGTCGCTACATTTCCAAAAAGTACTTATGGGCCCAAAACGGCACCGTGTGCAAAAGTTACGCTCAATTCTTTGTACGCCGACTATCCAAACGTTCCAAATATACAAGTGCTCATTCTTTCGAAAAATTGCTAAAATCCCTCATACGTCACGACGAAGTTGTGAGTTCAATCCAAAATGGTCGCTACATTTCCAAAAAGTATTTATGGGCCCAAAACGGACACCGTGTGCAAAAGTTACGCTCAATTCTTTGTACGCCGACTATCCAAGCGTTCCAAATTTGTAAGTGCTCATTCTTTCGAAAAATGGCTAAAATCCCTCATACGTCACGACGAAGTTGTGAGATCAATCCAAAACGGTCGCTACATTTCCAAAAAGTAATTATGGGCCCAAAGCGAACACCGTGTGCAAAGGTTACGCTCAATTCTTCGTACGCCGACTATCCAAGCGTTCGAAATATTCAAGTGCACATTCTTTTGAAAAATGGCTCAAGTCCCTCATACGTTACGATGAAGTTGTGAGTTCAATCCAAAACAGTCTCTACATTTTCAAAAAGTACTTATGGGCCCAAAATGGACGCGTGTGCAAAAGTTACGCTCAATTCTTCGTGCGCCGACTTTCCAAGCGTTCCAAATATGCAAGTGCTCATTCTATAGAAAAAGGTCGAAATCACTCATGCGTCATGATGAAGTCTCAAGTTCAATCCAAAATGGTCGCTACATTTCCAAAAAGTACTTATGGGCCCAAAACGGACATCGTGTGCAAAAGTTGCGCTCAATTCTTCGTACGCTGACTCCCCAAGCGTTCCAAAAATTCCAGTGCTCATTCTTTAGAAAAAAGTCCAAAATCCCTCATATGTCACGAAGAAGTCTTGAGTTCAATCCAAAACGGTCGCTACATTTCCAAAAAGTACTTATGGGCCCAAAACGGACACCGTGTGCAAAAGTTACGCTCAATTCTTCGTACGTCGACCGTCCAAGCGTTCCAAAAATGCGAGTGTTCGTTCTTTAAAAAAAAGCCAAAATCCCTCATACGTCACGACGAAGTCTTGAGTTCAATCCAAAACGGTCGCTACATTTCCAAAAAGTACTTATGGGCCCAAAATGGACACCGTGTGCAAAAGTTACGCTGAATTCTTCGTACACCGACCATCCAAGCGTTCCAAATATTCAAGTGCGCATTCATTCAAAAAATGGCTAAAATACCGCATACGTCACAACGAAGTGGTGAGTTCAATCCAAAATGGTCGTTACATTTCCAAAAAGTACTTATGGGCCCAAAACGGACACCGTGTGCAAAAGTTACGCTCAATTCTTCATACGTCGACTCTCCAAGCGTTCCAAATATGCAAGTGCTCATTCTTTCGAAAAATGGCCAAAATCCCTCATACGTCACGATGAAGTCTTAAGTTCAATCCAAAACGGTTGCAACATTTCCAAAAAGTACTTATGGGCCCAAAACAGACACCGTGTGCAAAAGTTACGCTCAATTCTTTGCACGCCGACTATCCTAGCGTTCCAAATTTCAAAGTGCTCATTCTTTCGAAAAATGGAGAAAATCCCTCATGCGTCACGACGAAGTTGTGAGATCAATCCAAAACGGTCGCTACATTTCCAAAAAGTACTTATGGGCCCAAAACAGATACCGTGTGCAAAGGTTACGCTCAATTCTTCGTACGCCGACTATCCAAGCGCTCTAAATATTCAAGTGCTCATTCTTGCGAAAAATGGCTAAAATCCCTCATACGTCACGACGAAGTTGTGAGATCAATCCAAAACGGTCGCTACATTTCCAAAAAGTAATTATGGGCCCAAAGCGAACACCGTGTGCAAAAGTTATGCTCAATTCTTCGTACGCCGACTATCCAAGCGTTCCAAATATGCAAGTGCTCATTCTATAGAAAAAGGTCGAAATCACTCATACGTCACGACGAAGTCTCGAGTTCAATCCAAAACGGTCGCTACATTTCCAAAAAGTACTTATGGGCCCAAAACGGACACCGTGTTCAAAAGTTACGCTCAATTCTTCGTACGTCGACTCTCCAAGCGTTCCAAATATGCAAGTGCTCATTCTTTAGAAAAAAAGCCAAAATCCCTCATACGTCACGAAGAAGTCTTGAGTTCAACCCAAAACGGTCGTTACATTTCCAAAAAGTACTTATGGGCCCAAGACGGACACCGTGTGCAAACGTTACGCTCAATTCTTCGTACGCCGACTATCCAAGCGTTTGAAATATTCAAGTGCTCATTCTTTCGAAAAATGGCTCAAATCCTTCATACGTCACGATGAAGTTGTGAGTTCAATCCAAAACGGTCGCTACATTTCCAAAAAGTACTTATGGGCCCAAAATGGACGCCGTGTGCAAAAGTTACGCTCAATTCTTCTTACGCCGACTCTCCAAGCATTCCAAATATGCAAGTGCTCATTCTATAGAAAAAGGCCGAAATCACTCATATGTCACGATGAAGTCTTGAGTTCAATCCAAAATGGTCGCTACATTACCAAAAAGTACTTATCGGCCCAAAACGGACACCGCGTGCAAAAGTTGTGCTCAGTTCTTCGTACACCGACTATCCAAGCGTTCCAAATATTCAAGTGCTCATTCTGTCGTAAAATGGCTAAAATACCTCATACGTTACGACGAAGTTGTGAGTTCAATCCAAAATTGTCACTAAATTTCCAAAAAGTACTAATGGGCCCAAAACGGACACCGTGTGCAAAAGTTACGCTCAATTCTTTGTACGCCGACTATCCAAGCGTTCCAAATTTGCAAGTGCTCATTCTTTCGAAAAATGGATAAAATCCCTCATACGTCACGACGAAGTTGTGAGACCAATCCAAAACGATAGCTACATTTTCAAAAAGTACTTATGGGACCAAAACAGACACCGTGTGCAAAGGTTACACTCAATTCTTCATACGCCGAATATCCAAGCGTTCTAAATATTCAAGTGCTCATTCTTTCGAAAAATGGCTAAAATCCCTCATACGTCACGATGAAGTGGTGAGTTCAATCCAAAATGGTCGCTACATTTCCAAAAAGTACTTATGGGCCCAAAATGGACGCCGTGTGCAAAAGTTACGCTCAATTCTTCATACGTCGACTCTCCAAGTGTTCCAAATATGCAAGTGCTCATTCTTTCGAAAAATGGCTAAAATCCCTCAGACGCCACGACGAAGTCTTGAGTTCAATCAAAAACGGTCGCCACATTTCCAAAAACAACTTATGGGCCCAAAATGGACACCGTGTGGAAAAGTTACGCTCAATTCTTCGTACGCCGACTATCCAAGCGTTCCAAATATGCAAGTGCTCATTCTTTCGAAAAATCGTTAAAATCTCTCATACATCACGACGAAGTTGTGAGTTCAATCCAAAACGGTCGCTACATTTCCAAAAAGTACTTATGGGCCCGAAACGGACACTGTCTACTAAAGTTACGCTCAATTCTTCATACGCCGACTCTCCAAGCGTTCCAAATATGCAAGTGCTCATTCTTTCGAAAAATGGTCAAAATCCCTCATACGTCAAGACGTAGTCTTGAGTTCAATCCAAAATGGTCGCTATATTTCGAAAAAGTACTTATGGGCCCAAAACGGACACCGTGTGCAAAAGTTACGCTCAATTCTTTGTACGCCGACTATCCTAGCGTTCCAAATTTCCAAGTGCACATTCTTTCGAAAAATGGCTAAAATCCATCATGCGTCACGACGAAGTGGTGAGATCAATCCAAAACGGTCGCTACATTTCTAAAAAGTACTTATGGGCCCAAAACGGACACCGTGTGCAATGGTTACGCTCAATTCTTCGTACGCCGACTATCCAAGCGTTCTAAATATTCAAGTGCTCATTCTTTCTAAAAATGGCTAAAATCCCTCAGACGTGATGATGAAGTCTTGAGTTCAATCTAAAACGGTCGCTACATTTCCAAAAAGTACTTATGGGCCCGAAACGGACACCGTGTGCAAAAGTTACGCTCAATTCTTTGTACGCCGACTATCCAAGCGTTCCAAATTTGCAAGGGGTCATTCTTTCGAAAAATGGCTAAAATCCCTCATACGTCATGATGAAGTTTGGAGATCAATCCAAAACGGTCGCTACATTTTCAAAAAGTACTTATGGGCCCAAAACGGACACCGTGTGCAAAGGTTATGCTCAATTCTTCGTACGTCGACTCTCCAAGCGTTCCAAATATGCAAGTGCTCATTCTTTCGAAAAATGGCTAAAATCCCTCAGACGTCATGACGAAGTCTTGAGTTCAATCCAAAACGGTCGCTACATTTCCAAAAAGTACTTATGGGCCCAAAACGGACACCGTGTGCAAAAGTTGCGCTCAATTCTTCGTACGCTGACTCCCCAAGCGTTCCAAAAATACAAGGGCTCATTCTTTAGGAAAAAGGCCAAAATCCCTCATATGTCACGATGAAGTCTTGAGTTCAATCCAAAACGGTCGCTACATTTCCAAAAAGTACTTATGGTCCCAAAACGGACACTGTGTGCAAAAGTTACGCTCAATTCTTCGTACGTCGACTCTCCAAGCGTTCCAAAAATGCAAGTGCTAATTCTTTAGAAAAAAAAAGCCGAAGTCCCTCATACGTCACGACGAAGTCTTGAGTTCAATCCAAAATGGTCGCTACATTTTCAAAAAGTACTTATGGGCCCAAAATGGACACCGTCTGCAAAAGTTACGCTGAATTCTTCGTACACCGACCGTCCAAGCGTTCCAAATATTCAAGTGCGCACTCTTTCAAAAAATGGCTAAAATACCTCATACGTCACGACGAAGTGGTGAGTTCAATCCAAAATGGTCGCTACATTTCCAAAAAGTACTTATGGGCCCAAAACGGACGCCGTGTGCAAAAGTTACGCTCAATTCTTCATACGTCGACTCTCCAAGCGTTCCAAATATGCAAGTGCTCATTCTTTCGAAAAATGGCTGAAATCCCTCATACGTCACGATGAAGTCTTAAGTTCAATACAAAACGGTCACTACATTTCCAAAAAGGACTCATGGGCCCAAAACGGACACCTTGTGCAAAAGTTATGTTCAATTCTTCATACGTCGACTCTCCAAGCGTTCCAAATATGCAAGTGCTCATTCTTTCGAAAAATGGCCGAAATCCCTCATACGTCACGATGAAGTCTTAAGTTCAATACAAAACGGTCGCTACATTTCCAAAAAGGACTCATGGGCCCAAAACGGACACCGTGTGCAAAAGTTACGCTCAATTCTTCGTACGTCGACTCTCCAAGCGTTCCAAATATGCAAGTGCTCATTCTATAGAAAAAGGCCGAAATCACTTATATGTCACGACGATGTTGTGAGTTCAATCCAAAATGGTCTCTACATTTCCAAAAAAGTACTTATGGGCCCAAAACGGACACCGTGCGCAAAAGTTGTCCTCAGTTCTTCGTACGCCGTCTATCCAAGCGTTCCAAATATTCAAGTGCTCATTCTGTCGTAAAATTGCTAAAATACCTCATACGTTACGACGAAGTTGTGAGTTCAATCCAAAATGGTCGCTACATTTCCAAAAAGTACTTATGGGCCCAAAATGGATGCCGTGTGCAAAAGTTACGCTCAATTCTTCGTACGCCGACTCTCCAAGCGTTCCAAATCTGCAAGTGCTCATTCTATAGAAAAAGGTTGAAATCACCTATACGTCACGACGAAATCTCGAGTTCAATCCAAAACGGTCGCTACATTTCCAAAAAGTACTTATGGGCCCAAAACGGACACCGTGTGCAAAAGTTGCGCTCAACTCTTCGTACGCCGACTCCCCAAGCGTTCCAAAAATACAAGTGCTCATTCTATCGAAAAAAGGCCGAAATCCCTCAGACGTCATGACGAAGTCTTGAGTTCAATCCAAAACGATCGCAACATTTCCAAAAACTACTTATGGGCCCAAAACGGCACCGTGTGCAAAAGTTACGCTCAATTCTTCGTACGCCGACTATCCAAACGTTCCAAATATGCAAGTGCTCATTCTTTCAAAAAATTGCTAAAATCCCTCATACGTCACGACGAAGTTGTGAGTTCAATCCAAAATGGTCGCTACATTTTCAAAAAGTATTTATGGGCCCAAAACTGACACCGTGTGTAAAAGTTACACTCAATTCTTCGTACGCCGACTCCCCAAGCGTTCCAAAAATACAAGTGCTCATTCTTTAGAAAAAAGGCCGAAATCCCTCATACGTCACGACGAAGTCTTGAGTTCAATCCAAAACGGTCGCTACATTTCCAAAAAGTACTTATGGGCTCGAAACGGACGCCGTGTGCAAAAGTTACGCTCAATTCTTCGTACGCCGACTCCCCAAGCGTTCCAAAAATACAAGTGCTCATTCTTTAGAAAAAAGGCCGAAATCCCTCATACGTCACGACGAAGTTGTGATTTCAATCCAAAACGGTCGCTACATTTCCAAAAAGTACAGATGGGCCCAAAATGGACGCCGTGTGCAAAAGTTGGGCTCAGTTCTTCGTTCGGCGTCTATCCAAGCGTTCCAAATATTCAAGTGCTCATTCTATCGTAAAATTACTAAAATACCTCATACGTTACGACGAAGTTGTGAGTTCAATCCAAAATGGTTTCTACATTTCCAAAAAGTACTTATGGGCCCAAAACGGACACCGTGTGCAAAAGTTACGCTCAATTCTTTGTACGCCGACTATCCAAGCGCTCCAAATTTGCAAGGGCTCATTTTTTTGAAAAATGGCTAAAATCCCTCATACGTCACGATGAAGTTGTGAGATCAATCCAAAACGGTCGCTACATTTTCAGAAACTACTTATGGACCCAAAACGGACACCTTGTGCAAAGGTTACGCTCAATTCTTCGTATGCCGACTCTCCAAGCGTTTCAACTATGCAAGTGCTCATTCTTTCGAAAAATGGCTAAAATCCCTCAGACGTCATGACGAAGTCTTGAGTTCAATCCAAAACGGTCGCAACATTTCCAAAAACTACTTATGGGCCCAAAACGGCGCCGTGTGCAAAAGTTACGCTCAATTCTTCGTACGCCGACTATCCAAACGTTCCAAATATGCAAGTGCTCATTCTTTCGAAAAATTGCTAAAATCCCTCATACGTCACGACGAAGTTGTGAGTTCAATCCAAAACAGTCGCTACATTTTCAAAAAGTACTTATGGGCCCAAAATGGACGCCGTGTGCAAAAGTTACGCTCAATTCTTCGTACGCCGACTTTCCAAGCGTTCCAAATATGCAAGTGCTCATTCTATAGAAAAAGGTCGAAATCACTCATGCGTCACGATGAAGTCTCAAGTTCAATCAAAAACGGTAGCTACATTTCCAAAAAGTACTTATGGGCCCAAACGGACACCGTGTGCAAAAGTTGCGCTCAATTCTTCGTACGCTGACTCCCCAAGCGTTCCAAAAATTCAAGTGCTCATTCTTTAGAAAAAAGGCCAAAATCCCTCATATGTCAGGACGAAGTCTTGAGTTCAATCCAAAACGGTCGCTACATTTCCAAAAAGTACTTATGGGCCCAAAACGGACACCGTGTGCAAAAGTTACGCTCAATTCTTCGGACGCCGACTATCCAAACGTTCCAAATATGCAAGTGCTCATTCTTTCGAAAAATCGCTAAAATCCCTCATACGTCACGATGAAGTTGTGAGTTCAATCCAAAATGGTCGCTACATTTCCAAAAAGTACTTATGGGCCCAAAACGGACGCCGTATGCAAAGGTTACGCTCAATTTTTCGTACGCCGACTATCCAAGCGTTCGAAATATTCAAGTGCTCATTCTTTTGAAAAATGGCTCAAATCCCTCATACGTCACGACGAAGTTGTGAGTTCAATCCAAAATGGTCGCTACATTTCCAAAAAGTACTTATGGGCCCAAAACGGACACCGTGTGCAAAAGTTACGCTCAATTCTTTGTACGCCGACTATCCAAGCGTTCCAAATTTCCAAGTGCTCATTCTTTTGAAAAATGGCTAAAATCCCTCATATGTCACGACGAAGTGGTGAGATCAATCCAAAACGGTCGCTACATTTCCAAAAAAGTACTTATGGGCCAAAAACGGACACCGTGTGCAAAGGTTACGCTCAATTTTTCGTACGCCGACTATCCAAGCGTTCGAAATATTCAAGTGCTCATTCTTTTGAAAAATGGCTCAAATCCCTCATACGTCACGACGAAGTTGTGAGTTCAATCCAAAAGGGTCGCTACATTTCCAAAAAGTACT
>NW_019241386.1:89738-103617 GCF_002742605.1 Olea europaea var. sylvestris
GACGAAGTTGTGAGTTCAATCCAAAATGGTCGCTGCATTTCCAAAAAGTACTTATGGGCCCAAAACGGACACCGCGTGCAAAAGTTTCGCTCAATTCTTCGTACGTCGACTCACCAAGCGTTCCAAATTTCCAAGTGCTCATTCTTTCGAAAAATGGCTAAAATCCCTCATGCGTCACGACGAAGTTGTGAGATCAATCCAAAACGGTCGCTACATTTCCGAAAGGTACTTATGGGCCCAAAACGGATACCGTGTTCAAAGGTTACGCTCAATTCTTCGTACGCCGACTATCCAAGCGTTCTAAATATTCAAGTGCTCATTCTTGCGAAAAATGGCTAAAATCCCTCAGACGTCATAACGAAGTCTTGAGTTCAATCCAAAACGGTCGCTACATTTCCAAAAACTACTTGTGGGCCCAAAACGGACACCGTATGCAAAAGTTACGCTCAATTCTTCGGACGCCGACTATCCAAACGTTCCAAATATGCAAGTGCTTATTCTTTTGAAAAATTGCTAAAATCCCTCATACGTCACGACGAAATTGTGAGTTCAATCCAAAATGGTCGCTACATTTCCAAAAAGTACTTATGGGCCCAAAACGGACACCGTGTGCAAAAGTTACGCTCAATTCTTCGTACGTCGAATCACCAAGCGTTCCAAATTTCCAAGTGCTCATTCTTTCGAAAAATGGCTAAAATCCCTCATACGTCACGACGAAGTGGTGAGATCAATCTAAAACGGTCGCTACATTTCCAAAAAGTACTTATGGGCACAAAACGGACACCGTGTGCAAAAGTTACGCTCAATACTTCGAACGTCGACTCTCCAAGCGTTCCAAATATGCAAGTACTCATTCTTTAGAAAAGAAGCCGAAATCCCTCATACATCACGACGAAGTCTTAAGTTCAACCCAAAACGGTCGCTACATTTCCAAAATGAACTTATCGGCCCAAAATGGACGTCGTGTGCAAAAGTTACGCTCAATTCTTCGTACGCCGACTCTCCAAGCGTTCCAAATATGCAAGTGCTCATTCTATAGAAAAAGGTTGAAATCACTTATACGTCACGACGAAAGCTCGAGTTCAATCCAAAACGGTCGCTACATTTCCAAAAAGTACTTATGGGCCCAAAACGGACACAGTGTGTAAAAGTTGCGCTCAATTCTTCGTACGCCGACTCCCCAAGCGTTCCAAAAATACAAGTTCTCGTTCTTTAGAAAAAAGGCCGAAATCCCTCATACGTTACGACGAAGTCTTGAGTTCAATCCAAAACGGTCGCTACATTTTCAAACAGTACTTATGGGCCCAAAACGGACACCGTGTGCAAAAGTTACGCTCAATTCTTCGTACGTCAACTCTCCAAGCGTTCGAAATATGCAAGTGCTCATTCTTTAGATAAAAAGCCGAAATCCCTCATACGTCACGACGAAGTTGTGATTTCAATCCAAAACGGTCGCTACATTTCCAAAAAGTACAGAAGGGTCCAAAGTGGACGCCGTGTGCAAAAGTTGGGCTCAGTTCTTCGTATGGCGTCTATCCAAGCGTTCCAAAAATTCAAGTGCTCATTCTTTAGAAAAAAGGCCAAAATCCCTCATAGGTCACGACGAAGTCTTGAGTTCAATCCAAAACGGTCGCTACATTTCCAAAAAGTACTTATGGGCCCAAAACGGACACCGCGTGGAAAAGTTACGCTCAATTCTTCGTACGTCGACTCACCAAGCGTTCCAAATTTCCAAGTGCTCATTCTTTCGAAAAATGGCTAAAATCCCTCATGCGTCACGACGAAGTTGTGAGATCAATCCAAAACGGTCGCTACATTTCCAAAAGGTACTTATGGGCCCAAAACGGATACCGTGTTCAAAGGTTACGCTCAATTCTTCGTACGCCGACTATCTAAGCGTTCTAAATATTCAAGTGCTCATTCTTGCGAAAAATGGCTAAAATCCCTCAGACGTCACAACGAAGTCTTGAGTTCAATCCAAAACGGTCGCTACATTTCCAAAAACTACTTATGGGCCCAAAACGGACACCGTGTGCAAAAGTTACGCTCAATTCTTCGGACGCCGACTATCCAAACGTTCCAAATATGCAAGTGCTTATTCTTTCGAAAAATTCCTAAAATCCCTCATACATCACGGCGAAGTTGTGAGTTCAATCCAAAATGGTCGCTACATTTCCAAAAAGTACTTATGGGCCCAAAACGGACACCGTGTGCAAAAGTTACGCTCAATTCTTTGTACGCCGACTATCCAAGCGTTCCAAATTTCCAAGTGCTCATTCTTTTGAAAAATGGCTAAAATCCCTCATACGTCATGACGAAGTGGTTAGATCAATCTAAAACGGTCGCTACATTTCCAAAAAGTACTTATGGGCCAAAAACGGACACCGTGTGCAAAGGTTACGCTCAATTCTTCGTACGCCGACTATCCAAGCGTTCGAAATATTCAAGTGCTCATTCTTTTGAAAAATGGCTCAAATCCCTCATACGTCACGATGAAGTTGTGAGTTCAATCCAAAACGGTCGCTACATTTTCAAAAAGTACTTATGGGCCCAAAATGGACGCCGTGTGTAAAAGTTACGCTCAATTCTTTGTACGCCGACTCTCCAAGCGTTCCAAATATGCAAGTGCTCATTCTATAGAAAAAGGTTGAAATCACTTATATGTCACGATGAAGTCTCGAGTTCAATCCAAAACGGTCGCTACATTTCCAAAAAGTACTTATGGGCCCAAAACGGACACTGTGTGCAAAAGTTGCGCTCAATTCTTCGTATGCCGACTCCCCAAGCGTTCCAAAAACACAAGTTCTCATTCTTTAGAAAAAAGGTCGAAATCCCTCATACGTCACGATGAAGTCTTGAGTTCAATCCATAAAAGTCGCTACATTTCCAAAAAGTACTTATGGACCCAAAACGGACACCGTGTGCAAAAGTTACGCTCAATTCTTCGTACGTCGACTCTCCAAGCGTTCCAAATATGCAAGTGGTCATTCTTTAGAAAAAAGCCGAAATCCCTCATATGTCACGACGAAGTCTTGAGTTCAATCCAAAACGGTCGCTACATTTCCAAAAAGCACTTATGGGCCCAAAACGGACACCGTGTGCAAAAGTTACGCTCAATTCTTCGTACGCCGACTATCCAAGCGTTCCAAATATTCAAGTGCTCATTCCTTCGAAAAATGGCTAAAATACCTCATATGTAACGACGAAGTGGTGAGTTCAATCCATAATGGTCGTTACATTTCCAAAAAGTACTTATGGTCCCAAAACGGACACCGTGTGCAAATGTTACGCTCAATTCTTCGTACGTCGACTATCCAAGCGTTTTAAATATTCAAGTGCTCATTCTTTTGAAAAATGGCTAAATCCCTCATACGTCACGATGAAGTGATGAGTTCAATCCAAAATGGTCGCTACATTTCCAAAAACTACATATGGGCCCAAAATTGACGTCGTGTGCAAAAGTTACGCTCAATTCTTCGTACGCCGACTCTCCAAGCGTTCCAAATATGCAAGTGCTCATTCTTTCGAAAAATGGCTAAAATCCCTCAGACGCCACGACGAAGTCTTGAGTTCAATCAAAAACGGTCGCCACATTTCCAAAAACTACTTATGGGCCCAAAACAGACACCGTGTGTAAAAGTTACGCTCAATTCTTCGTACGCCGACTATCCAATCGTTCCAAATATGCAAGTGCTCATTCTTTCGAAAAATCGTTAAAATCCCTCAAACATTACGACGAAGTTGTGAGTTCAATCCAAAACGGTCGCCACATTTTCAAAAAGTACTTATGGGCCCGAAACGGACATCGTGTACAAAAGTTAGGCTCAATTCTTCGTACGCCGACTCTCCAATTGTTCCGAATATGCAAGTGCTCATTTTCTCGAAAAGTGGTCGAAATCCCTCATACGTCAAGACGTAGTCTTGAGTTCAATCCAAAATGGTCGCTACATTTCCAAAAAGTACTTATAGACCCAAAATGGACGCCGTGTGCAAAAGTTACGCTCAATTCTTCGTACGCCGACTCTCCAAGCGTTCCAAATATGCAAGTGCTCATTCTTTCGAAAAATGGCTAAAATCCCTCAGACGCCACGACGATGTCTTTAGTTCGATCAAAAATGGTTGCTACATTTCAAAAAACTACTTATGGGCCCCAAAACGGACACCGTGTGCAAAAGTTACGCTCAATTCTTCGTACGCCGACTATCCAAGCGTTCCAAATGTGCAAGTGCTCATTCTTTCGAAAAATTGCTAAAATCCCTCATACATCACGACGAAGTTGTGAGTTCAATCCAAAACGGTCGCTACATTTTCAAAAAGTACTTATGGGCCCGAAACGGACACCGTGTGCAAAAGTTACGCTCAATTCTTCGTACGCCGACTCTCCAAGCGTTCCAAATATGCAAGTGCCCATTCTTTCAAAAAATGGCCGAAATCCCTCATACGTCACGATGAAGTCTTAAGTTCAATCCAAAACGGACGCTACATTTCCAAAAAGTACTTATGGGCCCAAAACGGACACCGTGTGCAAAAGTTACGCTCAATTCTTTGTACGCCGACTATCCTAGCGTTTCGAATTTCCAAGTGCTCATTCTTTTGAAAAATGGCTAAAATCCCTCATACGTCACGACGAAGTTCTGAGATCAATCCAAAATGGTCACTACATTTCCAAAATGTACTTATGGGCCCAAAACGGACACCGTGTGCAAAGGTTACGCTCAATTCTTCGTATGCCGACGATCCAAGCGTTAGAAATATTCAAGTGCTCATTCTTTTGAAAAATGGCTCAAATCCCTCATACGTCGCGATGAATTTGTGAGTTCAATCCAAAACGGTCGCTACATTTTCAAAAAGTACTTATTGGCCCAAAATGGACGCCGTGTGCAAAAGTTACGCTCAATTCTTCGTACGCCGACTCTCCAAGCGTTCCAAATATGCAAGTGCTCATTCTATAGAAAAAGGTCAAAATCACTCATACGTCATGACGAAGTCTCGAGTTCAATCCAAAACGGTAGCTACATTTCCAAAAAGTACTTATGGGCCCAAAGTGGACACCGTGTGCAAAAGATGCGCTCAATTCTTCGTACGCCGACTCCCCAAGCGTTCCAAAAATACAAGTGCTCATTCTTTAGAAAAAAGGCTAAAATCCCTCATACGTCAAGACGAAGTCTTAACTTCAATCCAAAACGGTCGCTACATTTCCAAAAAGTACTTATGGGCCCAAAACGTAGGCCGTGTGCAAAAGTTACGCTCAATTCTTCGTACGTCGACTCTCCAGGCGTTCCAAATATGCGAGTGCTCATTCTTTAGAAAAAAAGCCGAAATCCCTCATACGTCACGATGAAGTCTTGAGTTCAACCCAAAACGGTCGTTACATTTCCAAAAAGTACTTATGGGCCCAAGACGGACACCGTGTGCAAACATTACGCTCAATTCTTCGTACGCCGACTATCCAAGCGTTTGAAATATTCAAGTGCTCATTCTTTCGAAAAATGGCTCAAATCCCTCATACGTCATGATGAAGTTGTGAGTTCAATCCAAAACGGTCGCTACATTTTCAAAAAGTACTTATGGGCCCAAAATGGGCGCCGTGTGCAAAAGTTAGGCTCAATTCTTCGTACGCCGACTCTCCAAGCGTTCCAAATATGCAAGTGCCCATTCTACAGAAAAAGGCTGAAATCACTCATATGTCACGATGAAATCTTGAGTTCAATCCAAAACGGTCGCTACATTACCAAAAAGTACTTATGGGCCCAAAACAGACACCGCGTGCAAAAGTTGTGCTCAGTACTTCGTACACCGACTATCCAAGCGTTCCAAATATTAAAGTGCTCATTCTATCGTAAAATTGCTAAAATACCTCATACGTTACGACGAAGTTGTGAGTTCAATCCAAAATGGTCGTTAAATTTCCAAAAAGTACTTATGGGCCCAAAACTGACACCGTGTGCAAAAGTTACGCTCAATTCTTTGTACGCCGACTATCCAAGCGTTCCAAATTTGCATGTGCTCATTCTTTCGAAAAATGGCTAAAATCCCTCATACGTCACGACGAAGTTGTGAGACCAATCCAAAACGGTCGCCACATTTTCAAAAAGTACTTATGGGCCCAAAACGGACACCGTGTGCAAAGGTTACCCTCAATTCTTCGTACGCCGACTATCCAAGCGTTCTAAATATTCAAGGGCTCATTCTTTCGAAAAATGGCTAAAATCCCTCATACGTCACGACGAAGTGGTGCGTTCAATCCAAAATGGTCGCTACATTTTCAAAAAGTACTTATGGGCCCAAAATGGACGCCTTGTGCAAAAGTTACGCTCAATTCTTCGTACGTCGACTCTCCAAGTGTTCCAAATATGCAAGTGCTCATTCTTTCGAAAAATGGCTAAAATCCCTCTGACGCCACAACGAAGTCTTGAGTTCAATCAAAAACGGTCGCCACATTTCCAAAAACTACTTATGGGCCCAAAACGGACACCGTGTGGAAAAGTTACGCTCAATTCTTCGTACGCCGACTATCCAAGCGTTCCAAATATGCAAGTGCTCATTCTTTCGCAAGATCGTTAAAATCCCTCATACATCACGACGAAGTTGTGAGTTCAATCCAAAACGATCGCTACATTTCCAAAAAGTACTTATGGGCCCGAAACGGACACCGTGTACAAAAGTTACGCTCAATTCTTCGTACGCCGACTCTCCAAGCGTTCCAAATATGCAAGTGCTCATTCTTTCGAAAAATGATCAAAATCCCTCATACGTCAAGACTTATTCTTGAGTTCAATCCAAAATGGTCGCTACATTTCCAAAAAGTACTTATGAGCCCAAAATGGACGCCGTGTACAAAAGTTACGCTCAATTCTTCGTACGCCGACTCTCCAAGCGTTCCAAATATGCAAGTACTCATTCTTTCGAAAAATGATCAAAATCCCTCATACGTCACGACGAAGTGGTGAGTTCAATCCAAAATGATCGCATGGGCCCAAAATGGACGCCGTGTACAAAAGTTACGCTCAATTCTTCGTACGCCGACTCTCCAAGCGTTCCAAATATGCAAGTACTCATTCTTTCGAAAAATGGCTAAAATCCCTCAGATGCCACGACGATGTCTTGAGTTCAATCAAAAACGGTCGCGACATTTCCAAAAACTACTTATGGGCCCAAAACGGACACCGTGTGCAAAAGTTACGCTCAATTCTTCGTACGCCGACTATCCATGCGTTCCAAATATGCAAGTGCTCATTCTTTCGAAAAATCGCTAAAATTCCTCATACATCACGACAAAGTTGTGAGTTCAATCCAAAACGGTCGCTCCATTTCCAAAAAGTACTTATGGACCCAAAACGGACACCGTGTGCAAAAGTTACACTCAATTCTTCGTGCGCCGACTCTCCAAGCGTTCCAAATATGCAAGTGCTCATTCTTTCGAAAAATGGCCAAAATCCTTCATACGTCACGACGACGTCCAAAGTTCAATCCAAAACGGTCGCTACATTTCCAAAAAGTACTTATGGGCCGAAAACGGACACCGTGTGCAAAAGTTACGCTCAATTCTTTGTACGCCGACTATCCTAGCGTTCCGAATTTCCAAGGGCTCATTTTTTCGAAAAATGGCTAAAATCCCTCATACGTCACGACGAAGTTGTGAGATCAATCCAAAACGGTCGCTACATTTTCAAAAACTACTTATGGGCCCAAAACGGACACCGTGTGCAAAGGTTACGCACAATTCTTCGTACGCCGACTCTCCATGCGTTTCAACTATGCAAGTGCTCATTCTTTCAAAAAATGGCTAAAATCCCTCAGACGTCATGACGAAGTCTTGAGTTCAATCCAAAACGGTCGCAACATTTCCAAAAACTACTTATGGGCCCAAAACGGCACCGTGTGCAAAAGTTACGCTCTATTCTTCGTACGCCGACTATCCAAACGTTCCAAATATGCAAGTGCTCATTCTTTCGAAAAATCGCTAAAATCCCTCATACGTCATGATGAAGTTGTGAGTTCAATACAAAATGGTCGCTACATTTTCAAAAAGTATTTATGGGCCCAAAACGGACACCGTGTGCAAAAGTTACGCTCAATTCTTTGTACGCCGACTATCCAAGCGTTCCAAATTTGCAAGTGCTCATTCTTTCGAAAAATGGCTAAAATCTCTCATACGTCACGACGAAGTTGTGAGATCAATCCAAAATGGTCGCAACATTTTCAAAAAGTACTTATGGGCCAAAAACGGACACCGTGTGCAAAGGTTACGCTCAATTCTTCGTACGCCGACTATCCAAGCGTTCCAAATTTCCAAGTGCTCATTCTTTTGAAAAATGGCTAAAATCCCTCATACGTCACTACGAAGTGGTGAGATCAATCCAAAACGGTTGCTACATTTCCAAAAAGTACTTATGGGCCAAAAACGGACACCGTGTGCAAAGGTTACGCTCAATTCTTCGTAAGCCGACTATCCAAGGGTTCGAAATATTCAAGTGCTCATTCTTTTGAAAAATGGCTCAAATCCCTCATACGTCACGACAAAGTTGTGAGTTCAATCCAAAACGGTCGCTACATTTTCAAAAAGTACTTTTGGGCCCAAAATGGACGCCGTGTGCAAAAGTTACGCTCAATTCTTCGTACGCCGACTCTCCAAGCATTCCAAATATGCAAGTGCTCATTCTATAGAAAAAGGTTGAAATCACTTATACGTCACGACGAAGTCTCGAGTTCAATCCAAAATGGTCGCTACATTTCCAAAAAGTACTTATGGGCCCAAAACGGACACCGTGTGCAAAAGTTACGCTCAATTCTTTATACGCCGACTATCCAAGCGTTCCAAATTTTCAAGTGCTCATTCTTTGGAAAAATGGCTAAAATCTCTCATACGTGACGACGAATTGATGAGATCAATCCAAAACGGTCGCTACATTTCCAAAAATTACTTATGGGCCAAAAACGGACACCGTGTGCAAAGGTTACGCTCAATTCTTCGTACGCCGACTATCCAAGCGTTCGAAATATTCAAGTGCTCATTCTTTTGTAAAATGGCTCAAATCCCTCATACTTCACGACGAAGTTGTGAGTTCAATCCAAAACGGTCGCTACATTTTCAAAAAGTACTTATGGGCCCAAAATGGACGCCGTGTGCAAAAGTTACGCACAATTCTTCGTACGCCGACTCTCCAAGCGTTCCAAATATGCTAGTGCTCATTCTATAGAAAAAGGATGAAATCACTTATACGTCACGACGAAGTCTCGAGTTCAATCCAAAACGGTCGCTACATTTCCAAAAAGTACTTATAGGCCCAACACGGACACCGTGTGCAAAAGTTGCGCTCAATTCTTCGTACGCCGACTCCCCAAGCGTTCCAAAAATTCAAGTGCTCATTCTTTAGAAAAAAGGCCAAAATCCCTCATAGGTCACGACGAAGTCTTGAGTTCAATCCAAAACGGTCGCTACATTTCCAAAAAGTACTTATGGGCCCAAAACGGACACTGCGTGCAAAAGTTACGCTCAATACTTCGTACGTCGACTCACCAAGCGTTCCAAATTTCCAAGTGCTCATTCTTTCGAAAAATGGCTAAAATCCCTCATGCATCACGACAAAGTTGTGAGATCAATCCAAAACGGTCGCTACATTTCCAAAATGTACTTATGGGCCCAAAATAGATACCGTGTTCAAAGGTTACGCTCAATTCTTCGTACGCCGACTATCCAAGCGTTCTAAATATTCAAGTGCTCATTCTTGCGAAAAATGGCTAAAATCCCTCAGACGTCATAACGAAGTCTTGAGTTCAATCCAAAACGATCGCTACATTTCCAAAAACTACTTATGGGCCCAAAACGGACACCGTGTGCAAAAGTTACGCTCAATTCTTCGGACGCCGACTATCCAAGCGTTCCAAATATGCAAGTGCTCATTCTTTCGAAAAATGGCTAAAATCCCTCATACGTCACGACGAAGTGGTGAGTTCAATCCAAAATGGTCGCTACATTTCCAAAAAGTACTTATAGGCCCAAAACGGACACCGTGTGCAAAAGTTACGCTCAATTCTTTGTACGCCAACTATCCGAGCGTTCCAAATTTCCAAGTGCTCATTCTTTTGAAAAATGGCTAAAATCCCTCATACGTCACGACGAAGTGGTGAGATCAATCCAAAACGGTCGCTACATTTCCAAAAAGTACTTATGGGCGAAAAACGGACACCGTGTGCAAAGGTTACGCTCAATTCTTCGTACGCCGACTATCCAAGCGTTCAAAATATTCAAGTGCTCATTCTTTTGAAAAATGGCTCAAATCCCTCATACGTCTTGACGAAGTTGTGAGTTCAATCCAAAACGGTCGCTACATTTTCAAAAAGTACTTATGGGCCCAAAATGGACGCCGTGTGCAAAAGTTACGCTCAATTCTTCGTACACCGACTCTCCAAGCGTTCCAAATATGCAAGTGCTCATTCTATAGAAAAAGGTTGAAATCACTTATACGTCACGACGAAGTCTCGAGTTCAATCCAAAATGGTCGCTACATTTCCAAAAAGTACTTATGGGCCCAAAACGGACACCGTGTGCAAAAGTTACGCTCAATTCTTTGTACGCCGACTATCCAAGCGTTCCAAATTTCCAAGTGCTCATTCTTTGGAAAAATGGCTAAAATCCCTCATACGTCACGACGAATTGATGAGATCAATCCAAAACGGTCGCTACATTTCCAAAAAGTACTTATGGGCCAAAAACGGACACCGTGTGCAAAGGTTACGCTCAATTCTTCGTACGCCGACTATCCAAGCGTTCGAAATATTCAAGTGCTCATTCTTTTGAAAAATCGCTCAAATCCCTCATACGTCGCGATGAATTTGTGAGTTCAATCCAAAACGATCGCTACATTTTCAAAAAGTACTTATTGGCCCAAAATGGACGCCGTGTGCAAAAGTTACGCTCAATTCTTCGTACGCCGACTCTCCAAGCGTTCCAAGTATGCAAGTGCTCAATCTTTCGAAAAATTGTCGAAATACCTCGTACATCACGATGAATTCGTGAGTGCAATCCAAAACGGTCGCTACATTTCCAAAAAGTACTTATGGGCCGAAAACGGACACCGTGTGCAAAAGTTACGCTCAATTCTTCGTACGCCGACTCTCCAAGCGTTCCAAATATGCAAGTGCTCATTCTATAGAAAAAGGTTGAAATCACTTATACGTCACGACGAAGTCTTGAGTTCAATCCAAAACGGTCGCTACATTTCCAAAAAGTACTTATGGGCCCAACACGGACACCGTGTGCAAAAGTTGCGCTCAATTCTTCGTACGCCGACTCCCCAAGCGTTCCAAAAATTCAAGTGCTCATTCTTTAGAAAAAAGGCCAAAATCCCTCATAGGTCACGAAGAAGTCTAGAGTTCAATCTAAAACGGTCGCTACATTTCCAAAAAGTACTTATGGGCCGAAAACGGACACCGCATGCAAAAGTTACGCTCAATTCTCCGTACGTCGACTCACCAAGCGTTCCAAATTTCCAAGTGCTCATTCTTTCGAAAAATAGCAAAAATCCCTTATGCATCACGACGAAGTGGTGAGATCAATCCAAAACGGTCGCTACATTTCCAAAAAATACTTATGGGCCCAAAACGGATACCGTGTTCAAAGGTTACGCTCAATTCTTCGTACGCCGACTATCCAAGCGTTCTAAATATTCAAGTGCTCCTTCTTGCGAAAAATGGCTAAAATCCCTAAGATGTCATAACGAAGTCTTGAGTTCAATCCAAAATGGTCGCTACATTTCCAAAAACTACCTATGGGCCCAAAACGGACACCGTGTGCAAAAGTTACGCTCAATTCTTCGGACGCCGACTATCCAAACGTTCCAAATATGCAAGTGCTTATCCTTTCGAAAAATTGCTAAAATCCCTCATACGTCACGACGAAGTGGTGAGTTCAATCCAAAATGGTCGCTACATTTCCAAAAAGTACTTATGGGCCCAAGACGGACACCGTGTGCAAAAGTTACGCTCAATTCTTCGTACGCCGACTATCCAAGCGTTCGAAATATTCAAGTGCTCATTCTTTTGAAAAATGGCTCAACTCCATCATACGTCACGACGAAGTTGTGAGTTCAATCCAGAAGGGTCGCTACATTTCCGAAAAGTACTTATGGGCCAAAAACGGACACCGTGTGCAAAGGTTACGCTCAATTCTTCGTACGCCGACTATCCAAGCGTTCGAAATATTCAAGTGCTCATTCTTTTGAAAAATGGCTCAACTCCATCATACGTCACGACGAAGTTGTGAGTTCAATCCAAAACGGTCGCTACATTTTCAAAAAGTACTTATGGGCCCAAAATGGACGCCGTGTGCAAAAGTTACGCTCAATTCTTCGTACGCTGACTATCCAAGCGTTCGAAATATTCAAGTGCTCATTCTTTTGAAAAATGGCTCAACTCCATCATACGTCACGACGAAGTTGTGAGTTCAATCCAAAACGATCGCTACATTTCCAAAAAGCACTTATGGTCCCAACACGGACACCGTGTGCAAAAGTTACGCTCAATTCTTCGTACGCTGACTATCCAAGCGTTCGAAATATTCAAGTGCTCATTCTTTTGAAAAATGGCTCAACTCCATCATACGTCACGACGAAGTTGTGAGTTCAATCCAAAACGATCGCTACATTTCCAAAAAGCACTTATGGTCCCAACACGGACACCGTGTGCAAAAGTTACGCTCAATTCTTCGTACGCCGACTCTCCAAGCGTTCCAAATATGCAAGTGCTCATTCTATAGAAAAAGGTTGAAATCACTTATACGTCACGACGAAGTCTCGAGTTCAATCCAAAACGGTCGCTACATTTCCAAAAAGCACTTATGGTCCCAACACGGACACCGTGTGCAAAAGTTGCGCTCAATTCTTCGTACGCCGACTCCCCAAGCGTTCCAAAAATTCAAGTGCTCATTCATTAGAAAAAAGGCCAAAATCCCTCATAGGTCACGAAGAAGTCTTGAGTTCAATCCAAAACGGTCGCTACATTTCCAAAAAGTACTTATGGGCCCAAAACGGATATCGCGTGCAAAAGTTACGCTCAATTCTCCGTACGTCGACTTACCAAGCGTTCCAAATTTCCAAGTGCTCATTCTTTCGAAAAATGGTAAAAATCCCTCATGCATCACGACGAAGTGGTGAGATCAATCCAAAACGGTCGCTACATTTCCAAAAAGTACTTATGGGCCCAAAACGGATACCGTGTTCAAAGGTTACGCTCAATTCTTCGTACGCCGACTATCCAAGCGTTCTAACTATTCAAGTGCTCATTCTTGCGAAAAATGGCTAAAATCCCTCAGACGTCATAACGAAGTCTTGAGTTCAATCCAAAACGGTCGCTACATTTCCAAAAACTACTTATGGGCCCAAAACGGACACCGTGTGCAAAAGTTACGCTCAATTCTTCGGACGCCGACTATCCAAAGGTTCCAAATATGCAAGTGCTTATTCCTTCGAAAAATCTCTAAAATCCCTCATACGTCACGACGAAGTTGTGAGTTCAATCCAAAATGGTCGCTACATTTCCAAAAAGTACTTATGGGCCCAAAACGGACACCGTGTGCAAAAGTTACGCTCAATTCTTTGTACGCCGACTATCCGAGCGTTCCAAATTTCCAAGTGCTCATTCTTTTGAAAAATGGCTAAAATCCATCATACGTCACGACGAAGTGGTGAGATCAATCCAAAACGGTCGCTACATTTCCAAAAAGTACTTATGGGCCAAAAACGGACACCGTGTGCAAAGGTTACGCTCAATTCTTCGTACGCCGACTATCCAAGCGTTCGAAATATTCAAGTGCTCATTCTTTTGAAAAATGGCTCAAATCCCTCATACGTCACGACGAAGTTGTGAGTTCAATCCAAAA
>NW_019241386.1:103829-103975 GCF_002742605.1 Olea europaea var. sylvestris
AAAAATGGTGGCTACATTTTCAAAAAGTACTTGTGGACCCAAAACGGACACCGTGTGCAAAGCTTACGCTCAATTCTTCGTACGCCGACTATCCAAGCGTTCCAAATTTCCAAGTGCTCATTCTTTTGAAAAATGGATAAAATCCC
>NW_019241387.1:0-1387 GCF_002742605.1 Olea europaea var. sylvestris
CGCGGTTTTTGTTTCCGATCAACCTGTCAAATTTTAGCCCATTCCGACACAGTTGCGAAAAATGACGAAATTGACCCCCGGGCAATTCTTGTTTCCAATCAACCTGTCAAATTTTAGCCCATTCCGACACAGTCGCGAAAAATGGCAAAATTGCCCCCGGGGCGATTTTTGTTCCCGATCAACCTGTCAAATTTGAGCCCATTCCGACACAGTCGACAAAAATGACGAAATTGACCCTGGCGCGATTTTTGTTTCCGATCAACCGGTCAAATTTCAGCCAGTTTCGACGCCGTCGCGAAAAATGACGAAATTGCCCCCGGCGCGATTGTTGTTTCCGATCAACCAGTCAAATTTTAGACAATCCGACACAGTCACGAAAAATGACGAAACCGCCCCGGCGCGATTTTTGTTTCCGATCAACCAATCAAATTTTAGCCAATTCCGACACAGTCGCGAAAAATGACAAAATTACACCCGGCGCGATCTTTGTTTCCGATCGTTCGGTCAAATTTGAGCCCATTCCGACACAGTCGAGAAAAATGATGAAATCGCCCCCGGCGCGATTTTTGTTTCCGATCAATCTGTCAAATTTTTACTCATTCCAACACCGTCGCGAAAAATGACGAAATCGCCCCGGCGCGATTTTTGTTTCCTATCTACCAGTCAAATTTTAGTCCATTCCGACACAGTCGCGAAAAATGACGAAATTGCCCCCGGCGCGATTTTTATTTCAGATGAAACTGGAAAATTTCAGCCAATTCCGACACAGTCGAGAAAAATGACGAAATTGCCCCTGGCCAGGTTTTTGTTTCCGATCAAACAGTCAAATTTTCGCCAATTCCAACACAGTCGCGAAAAATGATGAAATTCCACCCGGCGATATTTTTGTTCCCGATCAACCGGTAAAATTTGAGCCCATTCCGACACAGTCGAGAAAAATGACGAAATTGCCCCCGGCGCGATTTTTGTTTCCGATCAACCTGTCAAATTTTAGCCAATTCCGACACAGTCGAGAAAAATGACGAAATTGCCCCCGGCGCGATTTTTGTTTCCGATCAACCTATCAAATTTCAGCCAATTTCGACACTGTCGCCAAAATTGACGAAATTACACCTGGTGCGATTTTTGTCCCCGATAAACCTGTCAAATTTTAGCCAATTCCGACGCAGTCGAGAAAAATGACGAAATTGTTCCAATTCCGATGCAGTCGAGAAAAATGACGAAATTGTCCCCTGCGCGATTTTTGTTTCCGATCAACCAGTCAAATTTAAGCCAATTCCGACACAGTCGCGAAAAATGACAAAATTACACCCGGCGCGATCTTTGTTTCTGATCGTTCGGTCAAATTTGAGCCCATTCCGACACAGTCGAGAAAAATGACGAAATT
>NW_019241387.1:1591-1705 GCF_002742605.1 Olea europaea var. sylvestris
GCGAAATTCCACCCGGCGCTATTTTTGTTCACGATCAACCGGTAAAATTTGAGCCCATTCCGACACAGTCGAGAAAAATGACGAAATTGCCCCCGGCGCGATTTTTGTTCCCGA
>NW_019241388.1:0-1705 GCF_002742605.1 Olea europaea var. sylvestris
CATACGTCACGACGAAGTTGTGAGTTCAATCCAAAACGGTCGCTACATTTCCAAAAAGTACTTATGGGCCCAAAGCGGACACCATGCGCAAAAGTTATGCTAAATTCTTCGTACGCCGACTGTCCAAGCGTTCCAAATATGCAAGGGCACATTCTTTCAAAAAATGGCCAAAATCCCTCGTACGTCACGACGAAGTTGTGAGTTCAATCCAAAACTGTCGCTACATTTCGAAAAAGTATTCATGGGCCCAAAACGGACACCATGTGCAAAAGTTACGCTCAATTTTTCGTACGCCGACTATCCAAGCGTTCCAAATATGCAAGGGCACATTCTTTCGAAAAATGGCCGAAATCCCTCGTACATCACGACGAAGTTGTGAGTTCAATCCAAAACGGTCGCTAAATTTCCAAAAAGTACCTATGGGCCTAAAACGGACACCAAGGGCAAAAGTTATGGTCAATTCTTCGTACGCCGACTATCCAAGCGTTCCAAATATGTAAGGGCACATTCTTTCGAAAAATGGCCGAAATCTCTCGTACGTCACGACGAAGGTGTGAGTTCGATCCAAAACGGTCGCTACATTTCAAAAAAGTATTTATGGGCCCAAAACGGACCCATGTGCAAAAGCTACGCTCAATTCTTCATACGCCGACTGTCCAAGCGTTCCAAATATGGGAGGGTAAATTCTTTCGAAAAATAGCCGAAATCCCTCGTACGTCACGACGAAGTTGTGAGTTCAGTTCAAAACGGTCGCTACATTTCCAAAAAGTACTTATGGGCCCAAAACGGACACCATGCGAACATGTTACACTCAATTCTTCGTACGCCGACTGTCCAAGCGTTCCAAATATGAAAGTGCACATTCTTTCAAGAAATGGTCGAAATCCCACGTCCGTCACGATGAAGTAATGAGTTCAATCGAAAACGGTCGTTGCATTTCCAAAAAGTACTTATGGGCCCAAAACGGAAACCATGTGCAAAAGTTACGCTCAATTCTTCGTACGCCGACTGTCCAAGCGTTCCAAATATGCAAGGGTACATTCGTTCGAAAAATGGCCAAAATCCCTCGTACGCCACGACGAAGTTGTGAGTTCAATCCAAAACGGTCGCTACATTTCCAAAAAGTACTTATGGGCCCAAAACGGACACCATGTGCAAAAGTTACGCTCAATTCTTCGAACCCCGACTGTCCAAGCGTTCCAACTATGAAAGTGTACATTCTCTCAAGAAATGGTCGAAATCCCTCGTACGTCACGACGAAGTAGTGAGTTCAATCCAAAACGGTCGCTACATTTCCAAAAAGTACTTATGGGCCCAAAACGGACACCATGGGCAAAAGTTACACTCAATTCTTCGGACGCCGACTGTCCAAGTGTTTCAAATTTGCAAGGGTACATTCTTTAAAAAAATGGCCGAAATTCCTCGTACTTCACGACGAAGTTGTGAGTTCAATCCAAAACAGTCGCTACATTTCCAAAAAGTACCTATGGGCCCAAAACGGACACCATGTGCAAAAGTTAGGCTAAATTCCTCGAACGATGACTGTCCATGCGTTCCAAATATGCATGGGATTATTCTTTCGGAAAATGGCCGAAATCCCTCGTACGCCACGACGAAGTTGAGAGTTCAATCCAAAACGGTCGCTACATTTCCAAAAAGTACTTATGAGCCCAAAACAGACACCGTGCGCAAAAGTTACGCTCAA
>NW_019241389.1:0-1705 GCF_002742605.1 Olea europaea var. sylvestris
CAAAATGAGCCAACTACAAACTAATCTCCAAATTTACCAGTGAACAAGCAGATTACGTTTTCGGCAATAAAAAAAGGCTAAAATCTAGCATTTTCAGTCCTGTCGGATACTGCATATTAAACATGCATTTCTAATATACCAACAGAATATAAAAAATCAAAGAACCCACAAAACGCAAATCTTTGCACAATAAGTAAACTTAGTAGGCAAAATGTCTGTTACATCTGTAAAACTAAAATTCAAGATCACTCGGCTAAAAGCAGGCAATATAGTTTACCACTGCACAGGTACGCTAAATCCTTGAGCATCATAACAATGGCTAAAGTCAAAAATCTTACATACATTATTACAAAGAAAGTCGTGAACATGGAAGTAAAAAGAAAGAATGTGGGAGGGAGTTTGAGAAAACTGATTGCAAAATCAAAACACATAGATCATAGAAATAATGCGATGAAACCTCATCGTCGTTTGATAATCCTACCTTTTTGTTTGTGAGATGAAAACCGCCCACCGACTCAACTTGTGTTTGCTAATAAAAAGCCACGAACTTGTCATGGCAAGAAGGCTAATCATCTGATCTGCAATGGCGAACAGAGTAAACCAGAAGTATCAGCGCCTACCTCAGCAAGGTCACAAACTGTACAAAGTTCTCCCTGTTGTGATGGAACAAAATGTGTACTGCAGTAAGGGCAAGTCACATCTCTCTGACCCCGGTATATTGGGGTGTATGTGGAGCCACATATCACAAAAGGATTTCTGAAGTCATAATTTAGTGGTGTAACATCTCTCATATTCTTCTCAGCCGCCTGCAGAACTTGACGGGCTTTCTTGGCCTGGGTTTCGGCAGTTGGATTGGTCTCCAGAAGTTCCCTGGCAAAATGGGCCGCAGTACTCAGGTTTTGTGCTTTAAAGCAAACAGACATGGCATTCAGCAGTGCAAGTCTCCGGTGAGGAAGTTGGAGCTTGCAATGGGTAAAATAAGCTGCCAATTCCTGCTGACGAGCTGGATTGTCAGTCAATTCCTTCCTCTTAAGTTCCATCTGTAAACCCAGAACATATTCCTTCACGATGATAATCAACTCTTTAACTTCATCCACCTCTCTTCGTGTCTCAACCACAATAAATGGAATTGTCTGAAGAATAGCCAAGAAATGTCGAAGGGCTTCAGAAAATTTTCCAGAAGTAGTCGACTTGTAGCCAGCCGAAAGCTTCTCTTCCAACTGAGAGAAATTGAACACGAGTGCAGGTGGTCCCCGCACATTTGGACTTGCTGACTCGCTCCAACCCCTCTCAACTGCTAAAGATATCACTGGGGACAGGGACAAGGCACGTAGATAGGCGTGACTGCCCATGTGAAGATCCATAAACAGTGGTCTCAAAGGAGAGAAGTTCTTAATCCCTAATTGACGGTTCAATAAACGCATTGCTGTGTCATAGTTTCCAGCCGCTGCGTGTTCAGCAGCAAGAGACGATTTTTGGACCCAAATCTGGCTTACAGGCATCCCAGGGTTAGGAGCGATAAATACAGAAGAACGTGCATTTGGAGCCGTCTTTGGGGTGTCAGTATCCGGAGGGAGATCCAGATCCTCAAGATCCCACCCACCCTCCTCAGTTTCTATGTTCACGTCCTCTTCCTCCAGAACCGTACTAATATCTCCATTTTGCATGTTTTCCACTTCACCAATATCCAAAGCCTCGCCCCAAT
>NW_019241390.1:0-1705 GCF_002742605.1 Olea europaea var. sylvestris
ATTAAGAATATAATATTTCGACTTCATTTGATATCCCGTAATGAGCCTGAAAATAAACACAAAAACATAAGTAAAAAAAATTCGAGAGAATGTAAAATATTTATTGATTCAACTATCGTATAATCGTCGACGAATTTTTAAAGTTAACTTGTTATCGAAAATTTTGAAATAGTAATAAAATAATTGATTTTTTTTAAGAAAAAATGAATTATTCGTATTTTTTAACACATACGTTTAATATCCGTTTAACTACTTTTGATATCTATTTAAATCATTCGATATCTCTACGATATAGTTCTCAAAATGAGTTTCGAGAAAATGTAAAATATTTATCGATTCGATTATCGCACAGTCGTCGATAAATTTTTAAAGTTAGCTCATTATCGAAAATTTCGAAATATAGTTGGAACATACCTACTTTGACGTCCGATAACATTTGTTATGATTGATCGTTTCACGCACCGTGAACGACGTGCAATACTATGTCGCGAATACTTCAAAACGATATTAAGAATATAATATTTCGACTTTATTTGATATTCCATAATGAGCCTGAAAATGAACACAAAAACATAAGTAAAAAAAAAAGTAAAAATTTGAATTCAGGCACTCCGCGCTGGACATTTTTATTTTATTTTATTTTATTATATTTTTTTTAGGACTTTTTTTGGGTAATTCGACCATAACTTTGGCTACGGTTATCAAAATCCTGCCCATGACCCCAATTCGGAAAGATCTTTTCGACGCGCACGTTGTGGCCACCCAGCTACGCTTGGTGGACATCATTTTCGAGGTCAAAATTCGATGTTTTCCCTTTCAAATCTCCTATAGTTATTTTCTTCATTTACGCGTTTGATGTACGTTTAACTATTTTTGATATTCATTTAAATAATTCAATATGTCTATAATATAATTCTCGAACTCGTCAAATTTAAAAAATGCGTATAACTCGTCATTTTTTTTTAACGCAACATCTATAAAAAATATATTGTCTATATTTTATCGAACTCGTTTCGAGAACTATATTATGGACTCATCGAATTGATCTAAATGAATATCGAAAATAGTTAAAGTTAAGTCAAACGCGTTTCTTAAAAAGTTTACAAAAAAAATATATTAATAGTATAATTAAAAAAATTAAAATTAAAATTAAAAAAAAAAACTTGTTTGTGCAAAGTCAACAACCGTGGGCGCAAGTGACCATTAAGCCCTCAATGTGTTAATTAGTGTAAGGTGGGATTTTCAAGGGTAAAGTGGGAAAACAATGTAAAGGAGGAAAAAAAAAGGACAAACTATTGTAGCAAAACCGGATAAATTGGATTCAAGTGTGAAAACGGCTGTGACATAAATGAACAGTAACAAAAGCCTCTATTTTAAGAGAGTAAAGATATGGAGTCCTGCATCTAGCATATTCGAATGTTGGGATGCAGTAGAAATTTGTGAAGATTGCTATTTCAAAGCGAATAGTACGTATAATATCACGATTTGGGTACGAGGGTCGAATAGTTACAAGAAACATACTTGTCCAATTGTTACGAGGATTCAACTTTAATCTCTCATATGACAGAGCCTTGTGTTCGAATTTTATGGAATGCGATGTAAATTCATGAGGGATTACAAATGCAGGTGTGTAAGTGTTATGCAATATGTTCAATTGATTTAAGTTGTAAACATTTTTAATATGATTAATGCAATTTGTTTATGA
>NW_019241391.1:0-1705 GCF_002742605.1 Olea europaea var. sylvestris
TTTTTGTTTCCCATTAATCAGTCAAATTTTAGCCGATTCCGACACCGTCGTGAAAAATGACGAAATTGCCCCCGGCGCGATTTTAGTTTCCCATCAATAAGTCAAATTTTAGACGATTCCAAAACCGTCGCGAAAAATGACGAAATCGACCCCGGCGCGATTTTTTTCCGATGAATCGGTCAAATTTGAGCCCATTTCGACACCGTCGCGAAAAATGACGAAATTGCCCCCGGGGCGATTTTTTTTCCGATCAATCGGTCAAATTTGAGCCCATTTCGACGCCGTCGTGAAAAATGACGAAATCGCCCCCGGCGCGATTTTTTTCCCATCAATTAGTCAAATTTTAGCCGATTCCGACACCGTCGCGAAAAATGAAGAAATTGCTCCCTGCGCGATTTTTGTTTCCCATCAATCAGTCAAATTTTAGACGATTCCAAAACCGTCGCGAAAAATGACGAAATCGACCACGGCGCGATTTTTTTCCGATCAATCGGTCAAATTTGAGCCCATTTCGACGCCGTCGTGAAAAATGACGAAATCGCCCCCGGCGCGATTTTTGTATCCCATCAATCATCAAATTTTAGCCGATTACGACACCGTCGTGAAAAATGACGAAATTGCCCTCGGCGCGATTTTTGTTTCCCATCAATCAGTCAAATTTTAGTCGATTTCGACACCGTTGCGAAAAATGACGAAATCGACCCCGGCGCGATTTTTTTCGGGATGAATCGTTCAAATTTGAGCCCATTTCGACACCGTCGCGAAAAATGACGAAATCGGCCCCCGCGCGATTTTTGTATCCCATCAATCATCAAATTTTAGCCGATTACGACACCGTCGTGAAAAATGACGAAATTGCCCCCGACGCGATTTTTGTTTCCCATCAATCAGTCAAATTTTAGACGATTCCAGCACCGTTGTGAAAAATGACGAAATTGCCCACGACGCGATTTTTTTCCGATCAATCGGTCAAATTCAAGCCAATTTCGACACTGTCGCGAAAAATTACGAAATCGCCCCCGGCGTGATTTTTGTTTCCCATCAATAAGTCAAATTTTAGCTTATTCCGACACCGTCGCGAAAAATGACGAAATTGCCCCCGGCGCGATTTTTGTTTCCCATCAATCAGTCAAATTTTAGACGATTCCAAAATCGTCGCTAAAAATGAAGAAATCGACCCCGGGACGATTTTTTTTCGATGAATCGATCAAATTTGAGCACATTTCGACACCTTCGCGAAAAATTACGAAATCGCCCCCGGCGCGATTTTTGTTTCCCATCAATCAATCAAATTTTAGACGATTTCAAAACCGTCGCGAAAAATGAGGAAATCGACCCCGGCGCGATTTTTTTCTGATGAATCGTTCAAATTTCAGCCCATTTCGACACCGTCACGAAAAATGACGAAATCGCCCCCGGCACGATTTTCGTTTCTGATCAATCAGTCAAATTTTAGCCGATTTCGAAACTGTCGCGAAAAATGACGAAATTGCCCCAGCGCGATTTTTGTTTCCGATCAATCGGTCAAATTTGTGCCCATTTCGACACCGCCAGGAAAAATGATGAAATCGCCCCCGGCGCGATTTTTGTTTCAGATCAATCTGTCAAATTTGAGCCCATTTCGACACTGTCGAGAAAAATTACGAAATCGCCCCCGGCGCGATTTTTGTTTCCCATCAATCAGTCAAATTTTAGCCGATTCCGA
>NW_019241392.1:0-1705 GCF_002742605.1 Olea europaea var. sylvestris
GTGCAAACACAGCTTAAAGCGCATCTCACTCTTCTAAATTCACAACAAATTAAAACTCAATAAGGAATCCAGGAAAAGATTATTCCGCAACAGATTAACAGCAAATGTCAAACCTTGCCAAATTCTTGATTTAAGGATTGCCTGACAATTGTTGCCTGTTGTATTAGCCTTTCCACTGCTGAATATCTCGGTAGGTTAGCATGTGCTGCGACCATGAGCCACATGATAAGAGAAAAATGATTAACAACGAAGTTTCAGAGACCACATTCAGCATCATGGTAATGAAGGGAGAATATGAGGAAAATAGGCAAATATTATTATCAATTCCTATAATTATAAGAATCATATACCAAGAATTTCCCTGTTTAAATTGTCAGAAACTCGCTGTCTGTACTCCGAGCTTAAAAGATGAAACATGGGTGATTTTTCTGGTTCCTCAAAAGCTAGCAGAGACATGAAATCCTGCAGGAAAAAATTATTTTTCCATCATTTGATGAAAAAATAAACCTATATTAGAAAGCCCAAGTTAACTTTTGTAGGGACCGAACAAAATTTTCAATATAATTTCACCAGAGAAGGAATATACTTCAATCTTTTCATCATATTTCCGCATCTTCCCAAAGGGAGTCAACTTCATTTGAGCAAATCCCAGAGCTTCTGTGCTGCCATGGTAAAAGAAATTTAAAAATTGAACTTCATTACGAATTTCTCAATATTACCTACTCACCATTTCCTCGAGCAGATGAGTTCAGTGAAATGAAGGCTCAAAAGATCAAAATGTAAATCCTTATTATTTTCTAACAAGTCGGGAGCGAATTCTTCAGTCAATTCAATGGCCTTCAATACATCCCCATCTAGTGCAAAAGGGAAAATTCCTGAAAGTTAATGGAAATATTGTTACTGTGCATAAGAAAAGAATAATATTAGCAGTTAAATGAATAAAAGAAATCTCCTGCCCCAGTCTTACATAGCATATAAAGACCAGTGTGGAGAACAAAAAGTTCCACTATTCTAATATTGTCAAATTAAGGAAACAATATATTGATTCAGAAGAAAACCCTATTGACAAGTATATAATTGTAACACAACAATGTTCACTTAAATGTTGTTCAAAGTATCTTAAACATTATTAACTTGGTGCTTAATTATTGTGTTCAACAAATTGTTTACATCAAGCAATATTATGTAATCATCATGTCTACGAACCGTACAAAACTTCTGGCCTTTTATATAGCATGACTTATAATCTATTCTCAGTATGTTTACCACACAAACAAAGCTTATTGTTATATGTTGGCAAGCTGCACAAAGCATTACAAAGAGACATTCAACACTTCAGGCACTTTTCAAGCTGTGTAAAATATAGAATTCAATAGCAATTTTGTTATCAAATAAAAACAAGTAAAAATAGAGTTCCATTATTTATCCTTGAGGACAACTAGGATTCCTTTCCCATTTTCAATAACTCAAATTACAATTACATTTCTTCTGCCCCTTCCACATGTACTTATCGATCTTTGGAACTGTCAAAATTATATCCTCTAGACATTTATCATCCACGAATTCTCCTTTCAATGTTTCTTGATAGTATTAATGCATACTAGTCTAAAACACATTACCCTTGTTAACGAAGCCCCTATAGGCCCCCATTTCTTAAAACTTATTTTTCTCCAAACTCATTTTCAATCACACATTTCATAAGATC
>NW_019241393.1:0-1705 GCF_002742605.1 Olea europaea var. sylvestris
TCTCCGATCAACCTATCAAATTTGAGCCCATTCCGACTCTGTCGCGAAAAATGACGAAATTGCCCCTTGCGCGATTTTTGTTTCCGATCAACCTGTCAAATTTGAGCCCATTCCGACTCGTTCGCAAAAAATGACGAAATTGCCCCCGGCGCGATTTTTGTGTCCGATCAACCTGTCAAATATGAGCCCATTCGGACACCGTCGCTTAAAATGACGAAATTGCACCCGGATAAATTTTTGTTTCCGATCAACCTGTCAAATTTGAGCGCATTCCGACACCGTCGTGAAAAATGACGAGATTGCCCCTTGCGCGATTTTTGTTACCGATCAACCTGTCAAATTTTAGCCCATTCTGAATCCGTCGCGAAAAATGATGAAATTCCCCATGGATCGATTTTATTTTCCGGTCAACCTGTCAAATTTGAGCCCATTCCGACTCGTTCGCGAAAAATGACGAAATTGCCCTTGACGCGATTTTTGTGTCCTATCAACCAGTCAAATTTGAGCCCATTCCGACACCGTCATGAAAAATGACGAAATTGCCCTCGGATAAATTTTTGTTTCCGATCAACCTGTCAAATTTGAGCCCATTCCGACACCGTCGCGAAAAATGACGAGATTGCCCCTTGTGCGATTTTTGTTCCCGATCAATCTGTCAAATTTGAGCCCATTCTGAATCCGTCGCGAAAAATGACGAAATTCCCCCTGGATCGATTTTTGTTTCCGATCAACCTATCAAATTTGAGCCCATTCCGACTCGTTAGAGAAAAATGACAAAATTGCCCCCGGCGCGATTTTTATGTCCGATCAACCTGTCAAATTTGAGCCCATTCCGACACCGTCGCGAAAAATGACGAAATTGCCCCCGACGAGATTTTTGTTCCTGGTCAACCCGTCAAATCTGAGCCCATTCCGACACCTTCTTAAAAATGACAAAATTGTCCTTAGCGTGATTTTTGTCTCCGATCAACCTATCAAATTTGAGCCCATTCCGACTCCGTCGCGAAAAATAACGAAATTGCCCCTTGTGCGATTTTTGTTTACGATCAACCCGTCAAATTTGAGCCCAATCCGACCCCGTCGCGAAAAACGACGAAATTGCGCCCGGATAAATTCTTGTTTCGGATCAACCAGTCAAATTTGAGCCCATTCCGACACCGTCGCGAAAAATGACGAAATTGCCCCTGGCGCGATTTTTATTCCCGATCAACCTGTCAAATTTGAGCCCATTCCGACTCCGTCGAGAAAAATGATGAAATTGCCCCCTGCGCTATTTTTGTTTCCGATCAACCGTTCAAATTTTAGCCATTCCGACCCCGTCGCGAAAAATGACGAAATTACCCCTTGAGCGATTTTTGTTCCCGATCAACCTGTCAAATTTGAGCCCATTCCGACTCCGTCGAGAAAAATGATGAAATTGCCCCCTGCGCTATTTTTGTTTCCGATCAACCTGTCAAATTTGAGCCCATTCCGACACCTTCGTGAAATTGACGAAATTGCCCCTGGCGTGGTTTTTTTTCCGATCAACATGTCAAATTTGAGTCCATTCTGACTCCGTCGCGAAAAATGACGAAATTACCCCTTGAGCGATTTTTGTTCCCGATCAACCTGTCAAATTTGAGCCATTCCGACTCCTTCGCCAAAAATGATGAAATTCCCCCTGGATCGATATTTGTTTTCGATCAACCTATCAAATTTGGGCCCA
>NW_019241394.1:0-1119 GCF_002742605.1 Olea europaea var. sylvestris
TGGTACGAATCCCAATGTTTTCAAAACTCCACTCTACGCATTGAATCAGGGTCTGGGACCATCACCAATGACTCCAGAAGGGTAGAAATACCTAAACCCTAAACCTCAATCCCTAACCCTAAACCAAAACCAAACCCTAAACATTACTTTCTCTCTCTAACCCAAAATGCTCTCCCTTCTCTCTAAAATGGGAGACAAATCACAAACTTTCAAAAATCTTGATCCACCACCCGACATACAACCTTTACCTGGTTGATTTCAACCCCAAACAACCCAAAAGCTTCCAGCACCTCAAGCTACAATGGTTTTGGAAGCAATAGAATCAGATTTATATGAAAACGTTGATGGCACGAATCCCAATGCTGTCAAAACTCCAATCTACGCATTGAATCGGGGTCTGGGACCATCGCCAATGACTCCAGAAGGGTCGAAATCCCTAAACCCTAAACCCCGAGCCCAAAACCAAAACCAAACCCTAAATCACACTTTCTCTCTCTAGCCCAAAACACTCTCCCTTCTCTCTAAAATGGGAGACAAATCACAAACGTTCAAAAATCTTGATCCACCACCCGACATACAACCTTTACCTGGTTGATTTCAACCCCAAACAACCCAAAAGCTTCCAGCACCTCAAGCTACAATGGTTTTGGAAGCAATAGAATCAGATTTATATGAAAACGTTGATGGTACGAATCCCAATGTTGTCAAAACTCCAATCTACGCATTGAATCGGGGTCTGGGACCATCGCCAATGACTCCAGAAGGGTCGAAATCCCTAAACCCTAAACCATAAACCCCAAAACCTGAAACCTAAACCAAAACCAAAACCTAAACCACACTTTCTCTCTCTAACCCAAAACGCTATCCTTTCTCTCTAGAATGGGAGACAAATCACAAATCTTCAAAAATCTAGATCCACCTCCCGACATACCACCTTTACCCGGTGGATTTCAACCCCAAACAACCCAAAATCTTCCAGCACTTCACGCTACAATGGTTTTGGAAGCAGTAGAATCAGATTTATATGAAAATGTTGATGGCACGAATCCCAATGTTGCCGAAACTCCAATCTACGCATTGAATCAGGGTCTGGGACCATCACCAATGATTCCAGAAGGG
>NW_019241394.1:1346-1705 GCF_002742605.1 Olea europaea var. sylvestris
ACTCCAAGCCACAATGGTTTTGGAAGCAATAGAATCAGATTTATATGAAAACGTTGATGGTACGAATCCCAATATTTTCAAAACTCCACTCTACGCATTGAATCAGGGTCTGGGACCATCACCCATGGTTCCAGAAGGGCTGTAACCCCTAAACCCCTAACCCCTAACCAAAACCAAACCCTGAACAGTACTTTCTCTCTCTAACCCAAAATGCTCTACCTTATCTCTAAAATGGGAGACAAATCACAATCCTTCAAAAATTTTGATCCACCACCTGACATACAACCTTTACCCGGTGGATTTCAACCCCAAACAACCCAACATCTTCCAGCACCTCAAGCTACAATGGTTTTGGAAGC
>NW_019241395.1:0-1705 GCF_002742605.1 Olea europaea var. sylvestris
TCTCTCTCTCTCTCTCTCTCTGAGTCACAATTGCTAACCATTATATATGTTTAACATATTGCAAACAATATAAGACTTGGACCAATTAATTCTCATAATGGGCTGGACCAATATATAACAATCTCCCCTTCCAACCCACTGAGAAAGGAGATTATCCTCTAACAGATTAGTTAGAGTCCATGTCGGCCAGTCCGACACAAAGCTCAAGCTTTTCTTTAGTCACAACCTTTGTCATCATATCAGCTGGATTATTTTCTATATGAATCTCCTCTAACAATATCAATTGTTCTGCCACTACCTGTCGCAGCCAATGATATCTCACATCAATGTGCTTCGTCCGAGAATAAGTAGCATTCTTGCTCAAGTCTAATGCACTCTGACTGTCACAATTAACTATATACACATCTTGCTTCAAACCCAAATCTTGGAGAAACCATTTCATCCAAGCATTTCTTTCGCTGCTTCAATCGCTGCAATATACTCAGCCTCAGTTGTAGATAAGGCAACACATTTTTGTAATTTTGATTGCCATGAGACAGCTTCCCTTGTGAAAGTAATCAAATATCTTGAAGTTGATTTTCTACCATTAAGATCACCAACCATATCTGTATCTCTAAAGCCCTCCAAAATTGATTTTGAACCTCCAAATGTCAAGCACATCTTAGAAGTACCTCTCGAGTATCTAAAGATCCATTTCATTGCCTCCCAATGATCTTTACTAGGATTAACAAGAAATCGGCTGACTAACCCAACTGCATGAGCAATATCTGACCGTGTACAAACCATGACATACATCAAACTCCCAACTGCTCTTTTTTTATCTTCCTCCTTAGAAGGACAAGTCACTTTACTCAGTTTGAAGTGACTACCAAGTGGTGTCCCGACAGGTTTAGCATTATTCATATTAAACCTTTCCAGCACTCTCTCTACATATTTCTCATGTGATAACCATAACTTTATGGCTTTCCTATCACGACGAATATGTATTCCCAAAATTTGCCTTGCTAGTCCAAGATCCTTCATGTCAAACGACTTGAATAGATCTACTTTCAAACTGTGAAATAACTGAACATCATGTCCCACTATCAACATATCATCTACATATAGCAAAAGAATGATGAAGTTACCACCATCGAATTCTCTGACATAAACCTAATGATCTGCATCTATCCCGGTATAACCATGACCCACCATAAATGAATCAAACTTTTTATACCACTGTCTTGGAGCCTGTTTCAATCCATACAAATTCTTTTTCAACCTGCAAACCATATGCTCTTTTCCTTGTACTTCAAATCCCTCTGGCTGAATCATTTATTCCTCCAAATCACCATGGAGAAATGCGGTCATGATATCTAACTGCTCAAACTCAAGATCCAAACTAGCTACTAAATCCAAAACTACTGAATAGAAGTCATTTTGACAACGGGAGAGAATATCTCATCAAAGTCAATCCCTTTCTTCTGACCAAAGCCTTTTACCACCAATTAAGTTTTATACTTCACTAGCTTTTTACCATCTTTCTTTAGCTTGAACACCCATTTATTTTTCAGTGCTTTTTAACCTTTAGGAAGCTCTGCTAGCTCATAAGTGTTATTCTTCTACATAGAATTCATCTCTTACTACATAGCCTTCACCCAACTTTGTTTGTCCTTATGAGATTCTACCTCCTGAAAATATTCTGGCTCCCCCTCATCAGTTACCA
>NW_019241396.1:0-1705 GCF_002742605.1 Olea europaea var. sylvestris
AATGGGGAAAAGTTATGGGTCCACGTGGAAAAATGTGTGGTTGAAAATGAGTTTGGAGAAAAACGAATTTTAAAGAATCTGTACCAAACAAGGGCCTAGGTCATATCTAAAACATGTTTGGTCCATCCTCTATATTATAAAGGAAGAGTTTATAAGAATGATGACAGAAATGATGTTTAAGTTATACATCAAGTTCAAGATGAATTCTATCTTCAGCTAGCACTTGAGAATGATAAGACTTGTCATGATCATCATGAAATTGAGGATTAAAGTTGAAATTTAAGAAAAATCATTTTGGGTTTTGTGGAATGACCTCGACTCTAAAGTCAGAAACCCTGATTTCCTTCTGCAAATAGAGAGTTTTGTTAACTTTTTATAGCCACTAAAAGCTGAAAAATACAGCAATTAGTTCATATTCTTTTCCAGAGTCCAACATCAGTAGGTGCACCCAGCATTTGTACATCGACAATGCATTTGATTCCGAAACAAGAGTATAATGTTATTCTGAAAAAAAAATTTAAGGCCATCTGACAAATGTAATTTCCTTTGTCCTCTACTTTCTGGAGAAGTAAAGAATTGAAGTTTTACTTGCCTTAGAGATGATTTTAGCATATCATCAATTTTGTCAATAAATTTACCACATCACAAGATGTATTACCACCGCCAGAAATTTTGGAGTTTCCATGAACAGTACATACTAATGGAGTCATCTTATGCACTGATATTACTGAAGAGAATGTCTCTAATCATGAATTTAGAAAACTAACCCAGATTCCCCGGCACAATATAACTGAGCTTGCTCCTCTCGACTTGCTTCGTCAATTGACCACCAACCAAGGAATCTGATATGTAATGTAAGCACATGCATTCAAACAAAGCCCGTTCATTTTTGGAGGGAGTACAGGATCCTTCTCATACAAATTGACAATCATTACCTTGATCCATGATGCAAAAAATCAAAATAATCACGGGTGCTTTGTGATATTATAAAACGGCTTCCTGTATCACCTTCATGGTGCAGAAGAAGCACAATTTTTTCCAAAAACCTAAAAATAGCAAACAAAAATCCAGCTCCTTGCAGCAGGAGAAGAGGAGAAAACAAAACTGGAATTGGAATATGTTTAGCACCAGGTGGCTTTCCCTGTAATTTAAAATAAGATTGTGAATATACCTTTTAAACTGCATGTTAGTATCCAAAAGGACCAAAACAGAGATTGTCATAAATCCAAAAGGATCAAAACAGAGATTCTCATAACTGAACATACCTCTAAGTGCATGAATAGCATCAACTGAAAAACAATTAAGGGTATTTTCATCACATGCCCACCAATGTCTTGCAAACTACATACTCTATTCTGTTGATCATCATCTGAAAATGCCATCATACTGCTACTTGAGCTAAGATATCTCATACTTGTTGAAGATGAACCGGCTCTAGTAAGATGAGAACGCCTATGAATTGCAGGGTTATACCACTTTGTGCAAATAAGAAAGGCAAAGCACTCTGCAACACTGAAAAGTGAATGCTACTGTTTCAACATGCAATACAAAGAACCTAGACATATAAGTAGATAAATGCAAATAAGTAAAATGAAAAAACCAATGTACCCATAGCTGATAAATAGATCCCACCAACCAAGAGCAGCAACATCACCTACATAATTGCAGAGTGGGAGAGAAAAAGGGCAGGGGGGCAGGGGCGGGG
>NW_019241397.1:0-607 GCF_002742605.1 Olea europaea var. sylvestris
TGACATTTAAGTCCAAAGCTCTGTATTGCAACTTTTGTTTTTCTAGATAAAGCCCAGCAACCTAATTTCTGTACGTGTTTTTTTCCCCCCACAACCAAACTCATATATATTCATCACTCAATTGGCATATTTACTAAAAATTGAAAATTATGAAACTAACAAACAAAACAAAAACGTTAAATAATTTAGAACTAGTAATTTAAAACCAATGAAAAAAAAATTAATCTAATTCTTATTATTTTGGTTAGCATATGGAAGTTATTCAAGAATATACATAATATTCTGTAGCATGCACTTTTGGCCATTGTTCGTGGTTTCATGAGCATTAATATTGTCTGTATTGCTGCTGGCTGATTTGGAACAATCGTGCACAATCCTACGATTATTTTGCTATTTTTTATTTAGAATTTAGTCAACTCCGATGAAAATGACATGTTGACATTCCATTTTGTAGTGGGAAATTAAAGGTCAACCCAACAACTAGTTATAGTGCCAATTTGAGGGTCATTGGTTAAAATGATGGGACCCCATAGTAAATGTGGAGCTTCATGAAAGCTTAAGCTTAACGCGATTTATGTATAATGCAAATTGGACTTATAACACTTGG
>NW_019241397.1:687-38148 GCF_002742605.1 Olea europaea var. sylvestris
ATTTCACTCTTGATCTTCAACAATTTCTTAGGACATCTCCTTGATTTTTCCCCAGGATAATGCATAATGGTGTTTTGTAAATGTTAAGTGCAAAATGTACACTTATCCCCAACTACTTTACACCTTTTGTATGCATAAACATTGTCACAAAAGCATCAAGTAGCCTAATTTCTAGGAAAAGCAGCTGTAAGCAAATACTTTTCGCTAGGAAACATCAGAAAATATTTCATAAGCCCTAAAACAATCAAGCTATAGGAAAAGAAAACAATTCAAATACACGAAATCAATACAGTGTATTATTATAAGATCATCTAAATGTCAAGATTACAGAGGCACCTGAGCTGCATCAGCTCAATCATCTAACCCTGACCATCCTTCAAAACTAGGACGTGAAACATCGATAACTGATCTAGGATAATCTATCTTAAAGGCTCGCCTACTTTCAAATAGGACCAACATGTTTGATAGGCAATATTGGAAGGTACAATGTAAAAATAATAATAATAATAATAATAATAATAATAATAAATAAATAAATAATTACCTTTTTAATATCGTCCAGTGCCATCCAATCTACTATACCAAATATTTTAGGAGGAACTAAACCATCACGGCAAGTACAACTAATCCATGCGCTATAATAAGTAATGAAGGAAAAAAGTCGTGAAACTCATTAATCTATACTCTACGTATCCATCGAGGTGAAGCTGGTTTCGAATCACCAGAATAATAGTCACCAATATTTGCCACAAAGAGTGGATCGCTGTCTTCAAAGTTAAATTAGTCCCTAGTAGAGTCAGCTAAATTTCCCTGTTCTACTTGTCCAGTTCTTTCATTACATCGAGTATTGTCTTTTTTAAAGTGGCTTTGCTCAACTGTACTGCCTCTCCTGTTGAGACACCGACCATGGTAATCTTTGAGAGGAAAGGAGATGATTGTGCAGCTTGTCTTCTACATTCACGGGTAGAATTGACCTCTCTGCACGGAAACGAAATCAGCACAAAAACCCAATCAGTACATTCTTGAAAATCATGCATGTTTGGTAGAGTGGACCAGGCAATGCTGGGCGGTACTAAAGAAGAAAAACAGCTAAAATCTTTGTTTGTATTGTCCAATACTATCCAACACTACACTCCAACCACGTTGTGAATGCATGTTCTGTGAATAGGTCCTAATGGGAAGACAACCTTTGCTGCTGTTTTAACCAAGGATGACTAGACCAATCCCCTAAAGGAAATCTGAAATCCAGCATCCGTCCTTGTTTATCACCAAAGTTATCCTTTCTTTCAACCTCGGAACTTCGATGACTCTAATTGACATCATCCCTGAACCCTGAGTCGGCAATGAAGCTGAACGATGTGTTAGCTCTCGAGAAAGAAGCTGCACTCCTGCAATAGAAGGTCATATTACAAAGACCCGCAGAAAAGAAGGGACGTATACAAATGTATTGGAATCCCAATCATATCAAAAAAATGTTAGGTATGGCACAAGACTGTTGAGTCGATATGTGAACATTTTGAAACAAAGCAATCCGCTACAACCAATTTCTAGGATTCTTTATTGGCAAGCAAAATGAGTAAAAGCTACTTGAAGAAAAAGGTTCTAAAGTCTCATTCGCAATCAATGATATACTATATTATAAGTAAACAAGTGGAGAGGATAAAGTTAGCATAAAACGGTTATAGACAAACACTTTGGGATGAGACTTGCGTGGCTGTATCTAGTTTTATTTTCCATTAGAGGACTGAATTCACTCTGGCATCTTAAATCAAAGCGATTATGCAAATAAGTTTCCAAATCTAATGTGTGCTTATCTCTTCACATTCAATGCCACTTAATTTCACATACATATATCTAATTACTAATGCCGCCAGCATAAAGAATAAACCTGGACAAAACTAGTAGAAAAAATCCTGCCTAGGGTAAAAATGCAATTGAGTGTTGGAGGATAAGAAGCCAACCCGTAAAACTCGGAGGATGCAATAGGTAAATTCCCTTCACTTTTAAATGAAAGAGTATTAACAAAACAGCATGACAGTATGAAGCAGTCAAGTACATTTTCCAGAGCTAATAAATTTTCATGACACAAAGTAATGAAAAGGTAAGGAAGTACCTTTTTTCAAATGAATCGACCACGTAAGGGAATTTGGGTTGAACTCCAATGGCTTTCCGTATCCATCTATTCCCAACTAGTACTCTATCAACAGCGTAGAGAAGCTGAATCTCAGCAGCCTTTGATATGACACTCAATGGTATACCAGGATTACCCTTCTCATTCATAATTTCCTGAACCTGTAAGCAGGCAGCAAAAGATAAACTAACCCTCAATTGCATATGAGGGTGTCTGTGTGTATTTGGTGGGGCATCAAGGAATACAAACACGCTTAAATCAAATGAAATGCTTTTAATAGTTCTAGTTAGAAACTTGAAAAAAATTTCAGTCAATTCTCATTATTATGAATAATGATATGTAGATATATTATATAAATAAGTACATGCAGTAGACTCGTAGTGGCTAGTGGCTGATTCTTGAATAATCAAATGGATTTACCTTAGCAAGTCTTTTAACCCATACTAGGTATTGGTATGTACCCCAATTTCATTCTTTCACTATCAGTTGACAAGGTCCAAAAAAATCAGTTTTAGTTTCTGTTAAGACCCACTACCTGAAATAAAAAATTACATGATCTATGTTAAACCACCTCCTGATCCCTAAACCCACCACCAATATGACAGAATTCTTCATAGCTCTTTTTGCCACGAAACTATTCATCAAAATGATTTCTTAATTCAATTTAAATCTCTGATTCCCATAAAACTGGTAAATTCAGAATGATAATTGAATACTTGATCTCACAGTTGTTCAGCAAATGAGCAATGTAGACAAATGGATACAAACCTCTGACAGCTCTAACAAGGTTTCTGCCATCTCTTCAACTGCTTCGGCAGAGAGGTTGTCATCAAGAATATCCCGGCGACGTTGTAAATGTCGTGTTTGAATTAACACATGGAAATGCTGATCGACAGATTCTTCAAGAATGTTGTCTAGCATGTTTTTGTCAAAGAAATACGGAGTATACCTGATAAGCCAAGAGATACATCATGAGTATCACAACGTCAGAAATAAACCTGATCCTGATCTTAAAGAACATGAAATGTAAGACAATAGATGTGTAATTAACAAAAATAGAGAATTCGGCGCCTTAAACAAGATGGAGAATTATTGGCCTGAACTTCTAACTCCCTAAATTGTTACAGTGATAGAGTTTAACTTATTTACAGAAAAGGGACTGCACATTTGCATGTGTGGTTTGTACATATTCCCTTATCAAAATTAAACAGACTTTATGCATTTGAAGTGTTCTAAATCCCCATCTATAATTCTCCCAAAAAGTTTCGCATGCTGAAGAAGCATGTTTCTAGAGAAAAGAAGGCTGCAGGAGCAACAAAAAGAAGAGGACAAGGAGAGAGGAAAAAGTGGCATTGCACTTTCAAAACAAAAAGACCAGTCCATGGTTGAATATATTAATTACAAACACATTAGTCAAAAAAGCAATTCAAAAATTTCATAATTATTAACCTATGGTGATTGTCTAAAATTCACCGAAATTGAAGCGTCATGTGTAACATGAAACTGGACAGTAGATAATGATCAGGAACAAAAATCAGAGGGAAAAGTCTACTTGTACATAATTTTTGTACATAGGGGTTTCCACACCCGTCACATGTGGGCCCCAGCAAAGCCCAAATCGGAGACGTAACAGATTAACTCACCACTTTATAGCATCTTCTGTCACTATGGCAAAATCCAAATTTTGAGCACTAAAAACAGGAACTCCCTCCACTTTTTTTCTCCCATCACCATGAAGCAAGGTCTTGAGAAGTTTGTCTGCTTCCTTGACCTGAAAGCAGCAAATTATTGCAATGTATCGCTACTGCATGACAAATAAGTTTCACAAGTATCTCACAGTTCTTCAGTTAGAGAATATAACTATTTCCCTAGTAAAACTATCCATTGTGTCTAACCTGTTTCTCATTTGGAATGAACTGAAATAGATGAGGTTTTTCCTGCATAGAAAAATAAATGCAATATTTCATTTGAGTTAGAACTTGAAATCCATCAATAAACGTATAGCTAATATTGATATGCATCCAAATATTTGCTCCTAGGCAATAACGTATGCATCACATTAATTTGAATTTCCAATCCAGACAAATGTAAGGGGCATCTCTTCACCACTCAATACTATGCACCATAAGTTTTATACTGGACAAAATACCCAGCATAGTTCCTCTTACTCTCACACTTCTTACCTGGGCAACATGACTCACCAGTATAATAATTTCACTTATCCACATCACGATCCAAGTTGAGCTAATGAAAGAAACGTCTTAGGAACCACTTGTACCGTTTTCTTGTACACTGCAGCTTTATAATTTCTTTATTGTCAGATTATTTGATTACTGCTGGAAGTGAACGTTAACTGATGCATTTTTGAAAGATTCAATGTTACCAACAATTTCACGCAAAACGGGATATAACAATTGGCAATGGAAGGATAATAAGATTGAAGAGAAGTAACAATTGGATCTCAGAAAATAACAATTTCTCATGCCAATTAGAAGTATAAATTAGTTGCCTTCTTCTACTCCCTGTCCCTTTCTCGACAAAAGCCGCATGAATATGTAGGACAATTTCTCGTGCCAATTAGCAGTATAAATTAGTTGCCTTCTTCTACTCCCAGTCCCTTTCTCGACAAAGGCCAGGACAATTTCTCATGCCAATTAGCAGTATAAATTAGTTGCCTTCTTCTACTCCCTGTCCCTTCCTCAACAGAGGCCAAATGAATACGTAGGACAATACATAAAAATGAGTTATTGAAATTGATCGAGATATTACCTTGAAATGCTCAAACGCTATATCAAGACGACACGCACCTACCACACCACTGGGTATATTCAGCCGTTTTACATATGAAACTGGAAATATAATGAGTTAGATTGTTGGCTCTAACAAAACAGGTTTATAAAGTTTGAATGAATAACACAATTCACCTAGAAAAGAGAACAGGAAAGTCGGAGGTGATTATAAAAACAAATTACAAGAATCCGAGGCTGAAAACATCATGGTATTATGTAGTAAAAAGCAAAAAGCATATGTGAGCAGTTATTTCAATCAAGATTCATTGCCGGTAACAATCAAACAGAAATGACTCTCGTTGATGAAAGATAACAGCCATAAAATAGTTCAAAAATCTTTGAAATGTTTACAAAAGTTGCTGTTTACAACGGAAGGCTTCAGAATATAAAAGATGGGAATCCTAGAAAATTACTATATGATTATTTTTCATGTTCAGATAAATTATAGAATCTTAATAGAGATATTATTTAATTTATTTTCCAATTTGGATGCTTATTTTAGGAAATATATTTAGATTTGATTTAATAGATTTTGTAAGATGTTTCCTACTTTGAATAGAATGTTTGAAACCTTATATAAAAAGGGCTTATGCATTGTATTATACACAATTTTGAAAATGAATAAAGATACTTCCTCTCTCTTATATTCTGCTTCCGTCTAATTCTACTTCCCTTGCTATCTCCCCTCTTCTTCTCTTTCCCTCTTTTTTCTCTTCTTCTCTCCCCTTCCCCTTCTCCTATAATTATTTGATTGCATCCTACATTAATAAAGCATCAAGCTGGAAAAGAAAAATGTTACTGGGAAATCAAAATAAATAGGAACTTGAGGAATACTTTGTTTACCTGCATCAACCAGATCCATAAGAACCGGAAAAAAGGCCCATTTTTTCTGTCGCTCTTTGTGAGTGCTGCATATATCTTCTTTAGCCACTCAGGTGTTCTACCAATTATGAAAAACACCAACAAGTGCAGCCAAATTATCTAAAGGTAAGTACATATAAAACCAGTTGTAACATAATAAAACATGGGAAAAAAAATGAAGCAAGTGCACAAACCCAATAACAAATGACAAATTTATTAACAAAGTTAACCAGTAAAAACAAGGTTCAAGTGTCTATCTTGGAAAAATAATATCAAAACAGAGTCAAGAATCATCCTAACAGTGCAGTAAGCAGTTTCCTGACAAAGACAGAACGTAGGATCGAACTACAACACCACGTAGTTTTGAGGAACAATAAAAAATAACAGAATCTCAACTCATGTGAGGTCCAAAATATTTTTTAGCACATTGCATGATCCACCACATCCCCTTTTCATTTGATATAGCGCTACATCAAACAATGTACATCATGTATAATAAGTTAACCATAAAGTGTTATGTACTAAAAGTCTAAATGATCCAACAAAAATCAATCTTATGAAATTACATCGAAATATAAGTTTTTGGTCTCTCTCCCTTTCTTTCAACAGCTCTACTAGGATTGCGTCACTTTTGTGAACTGGATCTTCTTTATATTAGCAATATACAAGTCTCAATCATCCTTCGGCCCTTCCTTTATCTTAGCAATTGACGTCAGACAACTAGTGATTTGATTCTATTGGAGTTTCTTATGGATGCTGCGATGTGAAGTGGCTTTCATATAAACAACCTCAAATTTTATCCTTTAGTTTATCCTTAAAAGCTCTACTTGACTAATATTTTCCGGCTATGCAGAGAGCTTGAATTGTTGCTTTAGTATTTAACATCAAAGTTTTACTAGTATTGAGATAACTCTAACAAATCTTCAAAAAAATATAGCGGATACTTTCAGGCAACTCAATGATATAATACAAATAAAAATTGCATAGGAACACAAAAATATAGGCAAACAAATTAATATTCACATAAAAGGGGTCATTTTTCACTGTCAAAATTTGGTACCTTTTGGAGAGGAATGGGATCTCGATATTGGTAGAAACAGACATTAACCCGGTGCCAGAAAGGTCACAAATGCTAAAAACCTGGCCTACAAAATCCGGCCCTCTACCTTTTCCGGTCGAGATTCTCACCGTGGAGGGGAATCCGAAACCCGAATCGTGAGCATGCATGTTCTTCGTGCACGGTGCGGAGGAGGTTGGTTGGGGTGTTCCTGATTGGGCTGAGGGAGGCTATTCAAACCAAGTTGACTCGAATGAGAAAGGAACTGAGAGGGAAAACTCGGGGAGGAGAAGAGGAAGGTGAATTTTTGAGAAGGGAGATGGTGGTCATGAGAGGTGATGGCGGCGACGGCGTTCGGCGGCGGAGGCCATGGAAACGGAGATCTTGCAGGGATTTCAATCGTCTTTTACCAAAATTTTTTTTGAAAGAATAAAAAATCCTATATTTTGCGGTTTGTTGTGGGACCTATCGTTAATCACCAGAAGCATAATTTTGAACTGTTTACTTATTGCACCTTCAAACTTTATTAATTTGACAATTTTCACCTCTAAATTAGGAATTTAAAAAAGAGTCCCAAAATTTACACATTATGCCTAGAGATGGCAACGGTTCGGTTCGGGGTCAGTTCGGCCAAAATCATCACCGAACCACCAATTTTTTTGTCATATCATAACCGCACCATAACCACGAAAGTCGGTTCGGTTCGTATCTCGGTTCGGGTCGATAATAACTACGAAAATAAATTATTTTTAATTGGTCCATCTGTCGCATAAAAAGGAAAATGTATGAAAAAAATCAATGAAAACAAAAACACGATACTAAGTCAATGTAGCAAACAACATCTCAAATGAAAATGCAAAAAAATATCCCAATTTTCAAATACAAAATCAAAATTTAACAAACAATATTCAATAACTCAAAAAGCTCCAACCTCAATTCATATTCAATCTTCATTCTTCCCCACAACTCTTATTAGCAAACGTCAAAACTCAAAGTTGATTCCTATATAGTATATAAGAAATGTAAGTAGAGTAATAAATTAATAATCCATAATGTTCTTAACTGAAGATTTAAAAAAAATGTACCACTTCGTCAACATCCTCGTCACCAAACTTTGGTTTCTGTAATTAAAGAATTCAATTTCTTGTTTATGTGTTGTTTAGGTCAAAAGCCATCAAAAAAGAGAGAAATTAAAGTCATTTATCTCTAAAGCAGCCACCAATTGTAAAAAACTGAAAATTCTGGATATACTTTGGCCAAATCTCGTGCGAAATTCACAACAAATTCAAATAGACAAATACAAATTATCAAAAAAGAAGATGAGAAACTCACCAGTGGCAGAAGCCTGAAGGTCGAAGAAGAAGAAAATAATGCAAACGAGCGGAGGCGGAAGAGACGACAGTCGGCACTCGGGAGACTCAGAAGGCAGGAGTTGAGAATCCAATTTTCCAATAAAATGTTTGTGCCTTTGTGTTAGACTGTTAGAGTTCAGGGTTGGGTACTTTGGTTTAAATTTGATTCGTTAATAGGCCAGAAAATTTTGGGCCAAAGAAATTTAGTTAACTTAGAAAGAAATCAAAAAATTATGAAAAGCCCAATTATTATTAATGTATTATTTTTTCTAATGGTTAATCGATTCGGTTCGGGGCGATGGCGTAAATACCATACCCGTCCCGTCCTGAACCGGTTCATTAAAATCAAACACCGTATCCGCTCAATTGTACCATCAGTTCGATTTTTTTCGCCCCATTTGGTTCGGTTAACCGCGATTTTCGATTTTGACGGTTCGAATTGCCATCCCTATTTATGCCCAATAATGAACCATTATGATGGTTTAAGGTTTCTTTACCATAACTCTCTTTAACTAGTGTCATGGAATTTCTTTTTTTCTTTTTCAGAAAGCAAGGTTCCCTATTTCATATGAATAGAATTATATATGTTATATGTCTCGTGAAAAGAGCCACATGTTAGTATAAGCACATTTTGAATGTTGTTGGTATTTTTAGAAAAGACAACAGAGGACAAACAACAAGATTGCTACTGAGTATCGTATTCAACCATAATAAAATGCATGTTTGGCATAGATTCTGAGAATACAAAATGAATTTTTGAGATTCAAAAGTTATTTCTGGTATACTTGGTTAATTTTATAAATGTGTTTCTTTTAGTTAGAATTTTTTTTAGAGTTTTCCATTTGAGTAGTATATATCGAAATTACCAGTATGAAGAGGAGGCAACACGATTTTAAGATAGCGTCCTTAACGTGACTCTCTAAGGCTTACTTTCTAACTCTCATCCTTCTATAATGTTTATGTCATTTTAATTATTATTTTAATTGGTCAAATATCTACGTACAAATCACTCATTTCTCCCACAATCTAAAGTCATGTTAATAAGGAAAGACAAACTCCCATGTTTTAGCGATGGTAGAAAATTTACGAGTGGGGAAAAACAATTGCCGCAAAATATGAAGCTTAGATAGTAACGATTACACCTATAAATTACGTGGCATGCGAGTGAAGGATGGGTCCCATATATGCTGACATGACATAGATTATTCAATTGATTTGGCTTGTTTAATTAAATAATAGTATCTTGTGATTAAATTGGCCTATTTAATCAAGCAACATCATATTGGACGTAGAGCTCATCCCATCATACCCACTTGGCTCATTTATTTCTTTATATAATACGTGAGTTCATTTCATAATAAGGTATGATATTCTAACCCTAGCAAAACTCCTTCTCCCGTTTCTTGCACTCTTATTTCTTTTGCCCGACCGTTAACTTGACCGTTGGATACAAACGACCATCGAATATTTTCTTTGAATGACGGCCTTTGCCTCCCAATGGGCTGTTCCATTGTGTAGGTCATAGCTTAATGGAGGAGAGATGGTCAATATTCTGTTAGCTCATTTTTTGAGGTTAATGGCAAAATGAGATAGAATATATTGTTATTTGATTATTAGATTCTTTTGGGAGATGCTTAAAGTTATGTTTGTGCAAAATTGTTGAATTTTATGTCAGTATAAATTGGCTAGTAAAATGTTGCACATTTATCTGTTCAGAAATTTTAAGTATTATAGTTGAAGAATTTTTCATAATTTCTAGGTAAGATGGAAACTGACATCATTAGACTTGGTTGATTTTTACCATATGTTCTGTGATAGGTTTTCTGCTAATATTCATTTTGATCTTCTATGCTTGGAAATATAGTTTGCTCAGATGCTTTAATTTCCCATTGAATGACATGAGATAAATGGTCAAATGGTCTTAAATCATTTTTGCGTCAGACAATTTTGATCTTTCCCAATGAGTTTTTGTGATCTCGGCATAAATGTATAGGGTAATGTTATTTAATATCACTGGTATTTAATATCAATTCGTGTGACGTCGTTAGCGACGTTAAATTATATGTTCAATTAAATGAATCACATAATTTTAGTTATAACTGAACATATCACATAATGCCACATAAATTAGTGTTCTAACACCAGTGGTACTAAATAACATTATTCAAATGTATAATTGCTATACGATGGATCTTAGCCTATTTCCAATGAACTGTTTCACGATACTTTTGTTTTCTTTTAATGAAGTCCATTATGGATTAGCTTACGGTTTTTAGGCTTCGTTCCTTAACAAAACGAGGTGTTTGTCTTTGCCCCCTAACCTAATATATTGATTGGCTAAAATTATGCAACTGAGGGGTGACTTCAATGAATCTTGCTTTCATGGAAATAAAACAAAAAAGGAAAGTAACCTAGTCTATACAAACTAAGGCCGCTTACATCCTTATTTTTGGAAAACCAAATCTATTCTAGGCAATCCATTAATCTCAGCTGTTAACTCTTGCTATTGCAAAAGCTTGAACTTTTGCTCATTGTACGCCGTATTAGCTAAATGGTTGTATTGTCTTCTCGCCATATATGGGGAAACTGAATGTTCAGCCTAGCTCCCAGTTTCGATTTGGTGAATTTCTTCTGAATAATATTGGACTTTTCGAAGTTCATTCGTGCTTTCTATGTAAGTTGAAGGGTGGCAAGTGAATCAATCTTTGCCCGTATTTGGCATTTCCAAATTGATTGCATAGCTTAAGAAATGTGTTCCTTAATTTGGTAATTAGTTTAAAGTTGAATATGAAATTTAATTTTGTCAATAGATTCAGAGGAACATATGAATTTCTCTTTGATAGTCAATAAATAGAATTTTGTCTGGTTAAATTAGAAGACATTATAGCCATTACAGAAATGGAAAAATTGTAACCATCATACTAATGGTGCAACCTTCCATGAAATTTTCCCAAATTTTATCGAAGTCCAAACAAGCCTTAATACACCAACGATTGTTAAAAATAAAAAAAAATTTGGGGAATTAATCCTGATGTTAATTTCGCGTTGGGAAATAATTTATATAAATTAAAGGATCTTAAAAAATTCGGATATCTATATGTACTTTATCTATGATTATTCATAAATATCATGAATTAATGTTTTGAACAAAGTGTTCAAATTAAATCTGAAGATTGTATGTGAAATGCAAGAGCTTAAGTGATGCATATATTCAAACATGTTACTTGAAATCAATTTCTAAATGTCAAGTGTTTATCTTATTATACTTAAACTAGTGGAGGATCGTGCGTTGCACAATGACTATTATAATTCTGTAAGAGATTTGGTTATTTTTTTTCTTTTTTAATGTGCAGAATTTGTTTATATTTATTATGACTACTTACTTAATGAGATACATAATTTATAATGTTTACAACGTGAACTCATTACCATGATGGCCATCATTGATGAAGAATGTAAGGATAAGGATTCAAAAATTTGGCATGGTCAGAGTAGAGATTATTCAGTTCCCCCAAAAAAATTCTACATCAACTTGCAAGGCAATGTAGAATTGTCAAGGCTTACTTATTGGGTTATATGTTTCTTCTGTGCTTGCTAATACAAGCTATAACAAATAAATAAAAAACGATACAAGGAGAATACGATTCTTGGGAAATAACAAAGAAAATGTACATAAAGAACTTTAAAAAATAATACAAATCATGAAGTCAAATGTACATTTGAATGAACAACATTTTCGTTCTTTTCTAGGGTCCGTGGTTGATGAAAGATGATACATAAAGGACACGATTTACGGGAAAGAAGAAAACTATATGCATAAATAGTTACGAAAAGATGTGAATAATTAGATTTCATAGATACGTCGACTTTATTTATATAACATTTAGCATACCTATCCCAGTTCATTAATAAGAATGAAGTTTCCAAAAACTAAGCTGAACTTTATGACATGTTCCAGCAGTGTAATATGATACCATATACAAAAATCTTCTAGCAAAAAACAAAAGGACTTCAAAATAACAAAATGGAACTAACTTTAGTTGCACTTGAACTGTTAAAGGTATGGTAAAGTCAATTTTTCTTTGGATCGGCACTGTTGCTGAGAGGATTTGCATCGTTGTTTTGAACATTAGGATCGCTAGATGTTACCATTTTTTGCTTTTCCAGTTGTTTGATGTTTTCCTTCTCAAACACCAGGCTCCTTCGTGCATTAGGTACATTGGTTTAATATGAGACATTTTTTTCCTTAGCCTAATACGGAAACAATGATGCAGATCTTTGTGCATGTGCAAAGTTGTTATTAAGAACATGGATTACATCAAACCTTGGTTGATTGGTTTTTGGATCTGGGTTTTCAAATTTCAAGTAAATAAAATGGTCTTCAATTGCATAGCTGGACTCTTGAGCATTGATAAAGTGTTTGAACATATAAGATTTAATGTACATATGTACGTAAATGGAAAATGCTGGTAAATGTAACAATTTATACAGAAAATTTTACCGTTATATTATCTTTCATTAGTTTCACAGCTGGAAGTTTCAAGAAATTTTCAGCCACATCACCAAATAAAGATGTAGTAATAGTGCCGGTGTTATCTGAAAGCTGAACATTACATCTTGCTCTGGCAAAAATGCACATAGGTAGTATCATGTATTCTGAATTTAATAGAAATTCAACTATATGTACTGCAATAATTTGGTGTATATAATTTTATATGTATTGGTTGTTACCTTGAAATTGCTCTTGCATGCATGTATTTGCAATAGTTGCAAAAATACATTTCATTGAGTTCATCGAAAGATATCCAACTACAGGTATCACAAGCCATATACCAAAGTGAATGAGCCCCTGTCTTCAATTCTATCTTTCTTTTTATCCATAATAGCTTTCGCTGGAATAGGTAGAAGGAATGTTATCGTTTTTGCTGATATAAATATCTATTTACCATACAATGAAACAAAATAGAAACTACATAAAAATGGTCTTATTTTTATTATTATTATTTAATTTACCATTGGTGAGTGTTCTAAAATGTCCTTGATGTTGATAATTTTATTCTTTGGAGGCAGTGAAATATTTGACATATTTGGCAAATCATGTCTTTTGAGTGACCATCTCTGTCAACATCTCTTTGTTTCTTTCAATCCTTGTAAATAAGTGGAAGTCATAAATTTAAGCAAAGAATATGCTTTAATGCTGCAATGAAATGTAGATTTACGGAGTAATATTTTATAAAAAACGCATGAACACTAACCATTCTTTCATTTCAGCAAGTTTTTCGAATTTTGGATTAATGAGGATTGAGTTGTTCACTTTTGTGGACAATGACATTCCTGTTAAATAGAATCTAATTATGTAGTTAAGTTATACGGAGTTAACAACAATGATTTATTAAATGTAAAGATAAGATTTTGATTTCATTTACCTCTAAAAGATGTGACTTTTAAATTATTCCTAACAACCACTGGTTTTTTCGTAAGGCGGTCAATAATTTCAGCGCTTTGAAGGTCGATGAAACTATCCCAGATAGTCAGGATAATAGCTTGTAATCTGCAAATGAAGATTTAAAATTTCAGATTAATTGCATGAATTGGAAAACTATTAATTTGTGCTTAAAGATTCATATTTATGTATGCATAACTTTCGTTGATAAGAACAATGTCTTGGACAATGAAATCTGCATTTTTGTTGCCAGAAATTCTTCATTTTCTAAAGTTTTTACATGTTTTATATATAGTATAATGCAGATATTTATGTGTAGAGGTAAGCTATAAAAGTAGGTGAATGGACAAAGAGTGCGGTGGTTGGTATGGGATTCAGGTTGACTGAAAAGGCCATACTGATTAGCTTGACAGGAAAGAAAAGACAATAATCATTAATGTTTTCACCTGTACAATAGATAAAAGAAATAAAGGACAATAATTATTAATGTTTATTTTTATAATACATAAAGCAAACATTTTTCATGTAAATAATTCGTAAAACGAAAGATAAGCTTTTCTAAAGTTTTTACACATTTTATATATAGTATAATGCAGATGTTTATATAGATGCGTACAAACATACACACATGCATGTGCAGAGGTAAGCTGTAAACATAGGTGAATGGACAAAGAATGATGTGGTTGGCATGAGATTCAAGTTGACTGAAAAGACCATACTGAGTGTGCATGAATTTCCATCATCTGTACGACATACAATCAGTAAAGATAGATATCATAAGGATCCGATAAGGTCAATCATTCTAGTGTTTAAAAACATCAAGATCATGCTTGAACATCATGTCCTCTACCATACATAACAACAAATCACACAAAAAAGGATCCTATCATATACATTTACGAACTTTGATGCCTGCAAGCAAAAAATTTGTATGATTAATAGCATAATTAAATTGAAGAATATGTTATCGTAATAAAGTAATGAACTAAATAGACTTCTTTTTGCATTCAGTTGTAGAGAAATAATTTAAATGAAATGGGATCTATATCTAAGTATTGTATACGGTTTCCTTCAAGCAAAAATTTCAATCCGCCTATCAATGTTGCTGGAGTCCACTATTTCCTCAATAACGGTCTTTATCTACGAAAAAAGAACAAATATAAGCTACCGTTCAAGAAGAACTAACTGCAGCTAAAATTTCTTTATATACGACGTTTTTTGTACAATTCAAATGCATTTTTTTCAGTTGGCTTTATAAGAACTCTAACACATTTGCTTGTTTCTGCTCTTAATAATGCAACATAAAGTTGGCCATGCGAAAATATAGGCTCGGGTAAATAAAATTCAACGAAATCAAGAGTCTGTCTCTGCGCTTTACTTATACTCATTGCAAAGCACAGACGAACTGGAAATTGAGTTCTTTTAAATCGAATTGGACTCGGATCATTTTCAAGAGGTACAAATGATATGCGGGGTAGAAAAACTATCTTTCCTGTATATTCTCCAACAGCAATTTTAGCATCAATTATGTTCGCGTCAAATCTTTTACAAATAAGTCTAGTTCCGTTGCACAAGCCTTCAGATGGATTTATGTTTTTCAATAAAATGACAGGATAATTTAACTTCAAAATTAATTCATGTTGTGGAATACCATTAGGAGTTAATGTATTTAAGAAATCTTCATCAAAATTTGTGCATCTGTATCTACTATTTCATCGAAACTATAGTATTTAGCCCTTGTTTGAGCCTCTTTTTTTGAAAAAATACATTCTTAAACAGTATTTTGATATCATTTCAACTACATATTTTTCAATAAAATAATATTATACGAAAATCTAAAAGTTTTTCTTATTTTTTAACCACACATTTCACATCATTACATTATTTAAAAATACATTTTCTTGGAAAAAATGGGGCTCAAACAAGGGCTTAATAGAATTACCAGGAAATTTTTCTATTAATATAGCATTTATAAAATCAATGCTCTCATTCTTTGCGCTTAATATAACTCTATTAAGCATACGTTCAATATCTTTCAGGTAATCTTTTAACTCTGAAAATACAACATCTATCAATTTTTTCACAGAATCGGCTCCATTATCATGAGCAATAACCATTTCGTTTAGAATTTTAATCATATTGCATGAATGTAAAGGCTCAGTTCCATTTCCAATTCGTAATAGATATTCAGAAAAAGGTAAATCCAGTTCGACCCTCATATTTTTAACCAATTTTATTTTCCAAACAATTGGCCATAAATATGAATTGATAAATGTCGCATTAATTATATCTTCTTTTTGACCCTTTGGAACAATAGGTAATACTTGACGAAAGTCACCTCCCAAAACAATTACTTTCCCCCAAATGGCATTTTATTTTCTATAATATCTTGTAACATTCTATCCAATGATTCAATAACTAATCTATTTAGCATAGGAGCTTCATCCCATATTATTAATTGTGTTATCCAGAACAATTCAGCCAAAGAAGGTTGTTTGCTAACCGAACAAGTTGATTTAGCACTTACCTGAAGAGGGATTTTGAATCTTGAATGTGCAGTTCTACCTCTAGGAAGTAAAGTTGCTACTACTCCCGAAGATGCCGTAGCTAAAGCAACAATCCCTTTCGCTCTTACAGCTGCAAGTAAAGAGCGATATAAGAATGTTTTTCCTGTCCCTCCAGGGCCGTCAATAAAATAAACTCCATTATTTTTGTTGAAAACGTAACCTAAAATCATATCATGCGCTTTTTTTGTTCTAAATTTAATTTTGTTTTACATAAAATATCTTCATCAGAAACAATTATCTCTAATTCATCAGAAATAGTTCTTGAAATATAATTGTTTTCTTCAAAGTTTAAAAGATGCTCGACAATTCCATAACTATTCACAGTTTTACCCGAAAGATGTAATATTTCATTTAACTCATTCAAAGCTTTTAATTCGGCCATTTTGATAGTTATACCTTGTTGTACATAATCTTCCATCATATGTTGCTTAAATGTATTCCACAATTTTCTGGGGTTATGCGGATCACACAACGTTAAAATCGTAGTAAATAGTTGACGCAACATAATTGGCATTTGATATTGAGAAGCTTCATGTAAAAACATTTCACAATCAGTATCACCATTAAGCAAACCATGTAATAAGGTAGCTTCATGAAATGTCGAAGCATGAACTCCATTAACTATTTTTAAATCATCATAAAAATTTGCTCCCTTAACATAATTTAGAAGCTTTCTTAAATAATATCTCTTTCCTTCTATAACATTTACAGAAATAATTCGTCCTATAGAAAAAGTTTTATTCTTCCTTTCAGACCATACTTTACATTTTGAATTCCACACAAAATGTTCTGAAAAATCTCTATATAGCATTATTTTCGCTCTAGCACTGGTAATGTTAGCACGAAAATATTCTGTTAACATTGACTTCTGGGAATAATAATTTTTCACAACTTCTTCCAAATCATCAAATTCTTTGTAAGTAATGGACTGATGGTTTTCTAAATGTAGTTGAAGAGCAATAACAGATGGACTCATATCATACAAGAGAAATGCAAAAATTCTCCACATAGTTTCAGGAGGAGATATTCATCTAGCTGATTTATGCATTTTAATTTCATCATAAACAAAATTCGGATCATCCTCATTTATAGTAAAATCAAATTTATCGTAACCTTTATAAACATATTTATACAAATATTTAACAGCCTGAATTGTTGAACATACTTTAACATTAATATGAGAATTATACTTTGCTAACAAATATGGATTATATGGAACTACCCACCTATTATCCAAATAATGATTTCTAATCTTTATTTTTTTTCCATTATCAGGTCGTTTATATTTAGGATAGCATCTTTTATCTAGAATTGTGTTCGCACAAAAATTTTTTTGGTAGTCAAATCTACATTTGTTTTTGTTATTCATACAAACATTTTTTGGATTTAAAATACCACAAGGACCACGTATCATATGTTTAGTAACAAGAGAATGGAGATAAGGATATTTACTTTCGTCTGGAATCTCGGCACGAACAAATTTATCAACCAAATCAGGATAAGTAAGCTTAGCATCTCTCTTTAGAATCAATAAAAAATGCACATGTGGAAGTCCTCTTTTTTGAAATTCTATAACATATATATGCGCGGAAACTTGTCAAAATATTTGTTTTTTTTCAAAATGTCTTCCTTCAATTCTTCAAGTTTTGCTTTAAAAAATCGAGCTATTAAATCTGGTCTATTTTGAATTTCATCATTATACTTCAATTGTTCTTTAATTTCTGGCCAATTGGGATTGCAAGTCATCGTTAAAAATATATTGGGTTTACCAAATCTTTGCACCAAAGACATAGTATCCATATACCTTTTTCTTAAGTCTCTAGGTCCACCAATAAAGGATCGAGGTAAAACTATCACACGTCCAATTTTATGACCTCTTTTTCACCAATTTCAAGACTATCAACAATTTCTTGATATAATTCAGCTCTAAGAGTGTTCTAATTATGACGAAAATAATCTAATCTAGATGTTTCAATTTTCACGTACATGTCAACAACACATTGCTGTAAAAGCCTTCCAGAATGAAATAATATTGAATTTGATAATAATCTTATTTATAATTTATAACAATAGTATTCCCTACATGAAACTTGCATCCCAGTTCTCTTATTTTCCATCACTTAAAAAAAATTAAAAACAAAATTAGAAAAAATAATCATTCACATAAAATAATAAAAATAAAGTATTCTAACGATTCATGTAAGCATATAAGGGTACAAATGTAGACAATGATAATTTAATGAATTAACCTGTCGTTTCCTTCTCAATCAACTCCTCAGGTGAAAAGAAATTAACTGCATCAACAATGTCTTCATTTTGGCAAATATTTTTTTTTTCTTTTTATCCGTATTAATTCATTGAATACCTTGGTGCCATCCTATTTCACCATAAGGAAATAAAAGCGGATATTGAAGTGGGTCATAACACCCAAAATAATAGTGTATTCTATTTTTATTTCCATTCATACAATGAGCTACTATATCATGCATAGGAATGTCATCATAATCATCATGATCAACAACAATAGCAGAAACTTGTGAAACACTTCACTTATTATATGTCCTTTGATCAACAATTGGGTTACAGTGAATTCGAATAAAACGATTTTCTAAATCAGGAACATCTCTCAGATTGCGAAAAAAAATTGTGGAAGGATTCTTTTTTAGAATGTTCATAAGTTTAGCAACAATAGACTCAACTAACCAATCACTAAGATTGAGCCTATTTTCCACTTCATTTTCAGTATCGAAAAAGTAAAGCTGCAAATGAGAAGGACGATTTTCCACAGGAAAAAATCATTTATAAAATGGTAAACCTGACCTTGAATTCTAAATGTGTAGATATCATTATAATTTGTACATAAATTTTTATCATAATTTACACCAAACGATGTCATAGAAAAATTGGAATTATAGCTTCGTACCATATTTCTAAAGTTTAAACTTTCTTCGGAATTTGAGGTACACAACATACGTAACTCTATGGGCACGTCATTTATTTTTAAAATAACTTGTCCATTTAAACAACAAAATCCCTTGGATTCTCTATGAAATTTCACAGCACCACAATGATCACAAATACTTGGTTCAGGTAGCACATAAGGTTTTGAAAAAAGACTATCGTCATATTGCTGTGTTTCTGAAATCCCTAAAAAAATTCGTAAAAATTTGAATACAAAACATAACTTGACAATAGAGTTTTATTCATGTTTATAACAAAACAAATATGGTATAATACACATGAATAAAATGAAATAATGATTTACAATTCTTACCAAGCTCTTTGTCACAACATTCTTCACGATTGAACCCTTCAACCTTTAAAAGGCTATCACATTTCCATTCCACATTTAATTGCACACATTCCTCAGACCTGACCCTTTTTTTGTTATTGCCATCGTCGTACTTGTCTTCGATTACATTAGTAATATTTCATTGCCATTTAGAATGTAATTCTGTTCCATTTAAACCCCCTAAATCATTCACTTCATAAGAACAATAAACATTAACATTAGACGGAATCCTATGGCAAAAAAATATAGTATGTATTTCATACGACCAAACCTCATACGTATAATTCAAACATAAACACCATATAAATGAGTCCACATAATCGATAGAGTACAATTACTAACCAACATCAGCAGTTTCAACAGAAGTGATCCCTTCGTTCCGGGAAAAAAAACTTATTTCGGGCAGATGATCGGATAAAGTAATGGCAATTTTGCTTCCCAAAGTTTCTTCCATACTCTCTTTGAAACTGATATGAAAAGAATAAATACTATGTGCTCTATAAAAAATAATATGGTCCAAACGACATTCACTGACCAAAATAGGAAAAAATATGAGAAAACCCCAAAAACTCCTGGCAATATTGGAAATAAAAGAAACAGGTAAAGCTGAAAATCAAAAATAAAGAGGAAGAGAAAAATTAAAAGAAACCCCAAAAGATTCTAAACAATATTCAAATAAATAATAAACCCATCAACCATACCCAAGAGATCTTAGCAAAAAACGACATCTAGTTACCAAAATAGGAAAAAATCAAAGAAACCCTAAAATATTATTGGCAATATCGAAATAAATAGTAAACCCATCAACCATACCCAAGATTCACAGCAAAAAATCGATATTTACTTATAAAAAATGAAAGTAATCAGAAAAACAGTTTGAAAACTAAAGAGGGAAAGAACGAAGGTACAAATACCCTCGGAGAAAAAGTCGAAGATTGCAGAAAAATCTCCCACGAAAAAACGACATCTAGTTACCAAAATAGGAAAAAATCGAAGAACCCCTAAAACATTATCGGCAATATCGAAATAAATAGTAAACCCATCAACCATACCCAAGATTTACAGCAAAAAATCGATATATACTTATCAAAAATGATAATAATCAGAAAAATAGTTTGAAAACTGAAGAGCGAGAGAATGAAAATGCAAATATCGTCGGAGAAGAAGTCGAAGATTGCAGGAAAAAATCCCCCGCGAAATAGAGAGGAGAAGTCGACGGCTAAAGATCACGAAACTGAGAGAATAAAGAATGAAGGTGCAAATATCGTTGGTGAAGAAGTCGAAGATTGCAGAAAAAATCTCTCATGAAATAGAGAGGAGAAGCCAACGGCTAAAGGTCACGAAACTGAGAAGAATTTGTTGGCTATTTTCTTAGGGTTTGTATGGAAGCTGAAGAATCGGGCAACAGCCACAAGGGAAGGAAAATGTTAAAATCACTACTATATAAAAAGGGCAATGTTTCACTACTGTAGAAAGAACATAGATTCTTCCATTTTGTCTCACTGTAACCTTTTTTTTATTGAGAGAAAGCAACGACGTCGTTTATCTTACGTGTTTGATACATTGACTTTGTTGCTTTTCCTCAATTTACGCGGCATGGAGGATTATGTCATTGAACCCTATTTACTCTTTGTCCATTTTTACACGCTACAGTCAAGCCTCTCTATTTTTCCACACTAATTCAAGAGTAAAAGTGTGAATTTCATAAATAAATATTAAAAATATGTTTAAAGAAAAATAAATTTTAAAAAATGAAGATCAAACATGTTAACAAATGAATATATTTATTTTTCAAAAAATAAATTTTTATTACCATTTCATTTTTATCATGAAATGATTCTAATTTTAATATGTTAAATTGTGCTTCAAAATTACATAATCTATCAAATATAATTTTAAAATTAATTTTTATAAAGTAATATATCTTTATGAATTTTTTTTTGTAAAGTAATTTTTTTAGTAAAGTAAACGGAGGCTCGTATTGAGAGCTCCAGAATTACGGAGGCTCAAGCATGAGCCTCCGTAATTCTTAATAACGGAGGCCTCCATTATTACGGAGGCTCAAGCATGAGCCTCCAGAATTCTGGAGGCCTCCATAACATTTTATTTTTTAAAATTAATAAAAATTTAATTATTTTATATTTTTTAGTACTATTATATTTCACCTTCCAAAAAAAAATCATAAAAATATATTACTTTATAAAAATTAATTTTAAAAATTATATTTGATAAATTATGTAATTTTGAAGCACAATCTAACATATTAAGATTAGAATCATTTCATGATAAAAATGAAATGGTAATAAAAACTCATTTCTCGAAAAATAAATATATTTATTTGTTAACATGTTTGATCTTCATTTTTTTAAAATTTATTTTTCTTCAAACATATTTTCAATCATATATTTATGGAATTCACACTTTTACTCTTGAATTAACCCCCTCAATGAATTATTATTTAAACGGTTCGTAAATATTTTGATTGATATTATTTTTTGATCATCCAAATCGTTATTATATACCTTTTACATACATATATAAAAATAATGTTTTTATTTAAAGTTACATATATAAAAATGAACTTTCTAAAGATACGTGATTGATAGCGTGAGAAAATGGTGAAAGAGATAGTGTGTAGAAATGGAGAAGCATGGTTGTAGCGTGCAAAAATAAAGAAAGAGTAAGCCTCCATTATTTTACGTATTTTTATTTTAAGAATATTAAAAAAAATTAAGTTGATTAAATGAAATTAAATTATTGTACTGAGAGCCAGTGAAGAAAACAGAAAGTGAAAAAAATGCACGTTGAGACCTCCGTAATTACGGAGGCTCATGCTTGGGGGAGGCTTTATCTCCATGAAGCCTCCATAATACGGAGGCTTTATGGAGGCTCCATAAACCCTCCGTATTGTGGAGGCTTTGCTCCATAATATGGAGGCATTGCCTCCGTAATATTTTTTTTATTTTTTTAATATATAATAAAATTATTATTTTTAAATGTTGTTGGCATGATGCGTGTGGAAGAATATTTGTAAATCACCATAAACAAAATTTTTCACAAAATATAAAAAATAAAAATGCATAATAAATCTTCTTATTACGCTAATAAAATTATAATAATTTTTTTTTTACAAATAACATAAAAAATTATTTTTATTTTCAACAAAAAAATACATTTAAAAATTAGCAATTTCATAACTACTTTTTTTAAAAAAATTTCAAAAATTCAATTATAAAATAAAAAATAATTAAATTTTTATTATTTTTATAATATAATATGTTATGGAGGCTCATACTTGAGCCTCCATAATAATGGAGGCATCATGCTGATGCCTCCATTATTATGGCATGATGCCTCCATTTTGGAGGCTCAAGACATAAGTCTCCGTGATTACTTTACTAAATATATATATATATATATATTCATAAAAATATATTACTTTATAAAAATTAATTTTAAAAATTGTATTTGATAGATTATGTAATTTTGAAGCACAATCTAACATATTAAGATTAGAATCATTTTATGATAAAAATGAAATGATAATAAAAACTTATTTCTCGAAAAATAAATATATTCATTGTTAATAAATAAAAATATTATTTATATATATGTACGTAAAAGGTATATAGTAACCATTTGGATGACCAAAAAAATATCAGTCAAAATGTTTACGAAACGTTTAAATAATAATTAATTGAGGGGGTTAATTCAAGAGCAAAAGTATGAATTCCATAAATATATGTAAAAAAAATTCGCTAAAAGTTATTTAAAAGTAAAAAAAAAAAATTAAAATTGTAAAAATTACTTGTAACTTAACAATATATTAACTTAAAAATTTGGAGTAAATATTTAGATATATTTAATTTTTAAAATTAAATATTAACTTATATGTTAAATAGATGATCTATAAATAAAATATCATTTAAATAAAAAAAATATCAAAGGAATTTCTCCATATTTATTATAGAGACTAGATCTCTCCATGAGATCAAACCTCCGTATCACGGAGTATTTTCCTTCGTAATACAGAGGCTTGTTATGAGAGATCAAGTCTCTTGTTATGGAGAGATCAAGTATCCGTATTACGGAGGATTGAGACTTCCAAGCATGAAAAATAATTTTTTTCTTTGAATTTGTTTATTAATAATATTTTTATTTGCTGATATTTTTTGCTATTACTATTTTATTTCCAACAATCACTTTTATGTAAGAAATTATTGACAAATAAAAATACAGGCAAAAAATATTTGTAAAATATAAGAAATTACTTATAAGTAGAAAATCTACAAATTTGACGCTAATAAAAATACAATAAATACAAAACTCGTGCAACGCACGTGTCAAAGACTAGTATACATAAAAAGGAGAAAAAGGGCACAACTGAAATTTTGAAAAGAAAAAAGGGTACAATCGGAAATTAGGCCTTATGAATAGTGCAAGTGAAGTTGTCTTTTTTATTGTTGTAATGGATATGTGACCTATGTTTTAGAAGATTTTGCAAATGTACAAATGTGCAAGTGGAGAATAAAAGTTTTACAAATTGATGTCACCAAATTATTGTGCATGAGAGACATAAATAATGGAGTCCTTAAAAAATAAAAAAATCATCGAGGGAGATGGGTTGAAGTCCTTAAGGGAGTTACATTCAAAAGTAATCCAACCCTTGTGATTGAAATTCCATGAAAAGGATTTAATGTGGTAGAAATACCCCGTACTGCTTGACTTGTAATATTTCTATACTAGTTGGGCTCATTTTTATGATAATAGTGCTAATAATTGTGAAGTTATGAATGGTATAACCTTGAATGAGTACCGGCACAAGAATTCTCACAAAATACGAGTAGCATGCATCGTTGGAGAACTCACGTAAAGAGTTATCATGAGATCGTGACTATGAGATTATGCTATTCCACAAAAAACTCTTATTAAAATCAAGATAAGAACGTATGACCATTAAAAATACAACTTGATATGAATTCAGACTAAATCAATAATTGGTGTGTGGTAATTGACGTTTGACCACAGGGACCAAATTCAAGACTTAGTCTGTTGTGGTTTCTTCAAATGAAAATCATTATTATTAAGTGATGTTCAAGTCAGATAAGCACATACACTTATTGCAAAGTATAACATTATCATTATTATATATATTTATCTATTTTAAAAATTTAAAATTTTTGATTTAATTTTCAGTTTTGACACAAAATTAAAACATCATAATTTACATCGTAACTTATATATTTTAATAGTTTAATGTGGGATTGAAATTTTATCTATAAAACGAGGTAAAATTTATTGTTGAAAATAACTTGAGATATAAATTGAAAACATAAATTAAAAGATTATTCTCTATGTACATTTAATACTATATTTTTATATTTTTGACAATTTGATAAAATCTTATTTTTTATATTTACCTTATCGTATATGAAAAATCAACTATGAATTATATGAATTTTATCGTGAAATCGTGTAGTGTCAAAGAAGGATTGCGTTGACTCCGTAGGACTTGCTTTCTAGGTCCAGTTTACTTTATTTTAAGAGGCATTTTCAAGAATCTCCAATTATAAAGGTTAGAGTTGAAAATTGTACTTTTTTGATAATCCTTGCAAAAATGTCCAATTTTTAGATCAAAATGTCTACTTTACCCTCATGAAAAGATTAATCAATTTTATATCATTTTGGCACAATTTTTAAGAAGAGCAAATACCTTTCACGAGAAGCCATAATAATGTTGCTATTACCTAGGTGAGTCCACTTGCTTATATTTTTAATTATATTTTAATCAATTATTCTAGAACAAATGAAGAAGAAGCAAAAATTCCATTAACATATACGAAGAAGTATATGATTCCAATTTCAAAGAAATCATTTTAAGAAATTTACTGTGGTAGAAATTTGAAGCTGATTAGGCTTTCATCATTTGTCGGTAGAAGGTATATTTCTTTGAACTTCATTTCTTCGAACTCTCATTTTTTTTATAAGTTTTATTTAGTAGTTATTATTATATATGTTCAAATCTCAATTTTTTGATAAGTATTTTTTCCCTTCAATGGACGAAATTATCCTGAGTATATATTTTTTGTACCATTCATCTTAAATAACTTAATTAGATAATATACTTCTGTATTTAGAATATCATTTATTGTGGAATAAATTCTTGTAAAAATGGTGGTTGAAGTTGAAGAAGATGATAAATGCACGAAATCCCGTCATTTCATTCTCGACATTTTATAAATGTCGATAATGATAGTATAAATATCGTTCACGACATTTATAAACGTCGAGAATGATATTTATACTATCATTCTCGACACTGTCTAATGTTGACAATAAAAGTTGGGAAAATTTCGTGTATAGCGATTCACATATTGCATGCAGGTAGCATTTTCGTTTTCGATTTTCGTTAGTGGTTGACAGTATTGTTGTTTATGACATACAGATATGGGAGATGTTAAGAGATTTGTTGTCTCGTATGGTGGTAGATTCGTCAACATAGACGACGGGTGGAAGTGGTTAGGGAACCGAACAACATCAATTGTTGTTCGACGTGATATTACATATGAAGAGCTTGTACATAAATTATTCGAGAAGCTGAATGTTGATAGAATGAAGTTCCGAATTTTTGAAATTTACAGTTCCGAACATGAATATACCCCCTGTTGATGTAGCCGACGATGAGGATTTGCAATGGTTTATGTCTGTTCACATAGGTGTTGTGTATAATTACAAATGAATATAATGCTGGAGAGCACGAACTGCATGTCGGAGTTGAGCCTTTGTCACCAATAGAAGATGCATTATGTGGACGCGATGAAGTCAGTATGTGCAAACTACAAGAGCCACAAACGATTGATAATATGGATGAAAGTTTAGGTGAAAGCAATTTGTTTATTCGAAATGCAATTTAGTCGATTGATGAAGAGGACATTGTGGAGAATCAGATATTTTTTAGTAAACAACAGTTACACACAAGGCTTCAACTTAAGGCTTTGAAAGATAAGTTTCATTTCAAGGTTAAAAAGTCGAATCCTAGATCTCTTACTGTGTGTTGTGTCGATACTACATGCCATTGGCTAATATGAGCTTCTAAGATAAAAACTTCAAAAATATTTACGATTCGAGAGTACATACCTAAGCACACATGTTCTCTAGAAGTTCGACGAAATGCACAAATTCACGCAACAAGTGCAGTAATTGGGCATCACATAATGCGAAGGTTGGACGATGCAAACCAATCATACGTTCCTATGGGTATTATTGGGGATATGGAAAGTGAGTTTGGTATACGGATTACCTACAACAAAGCGTGGAGGGCTAAAGAGAAGGGACTTCGATTTCTTCGTGGTACACCCGAAGAAAGTTTCCAAAAATTGCCATCATATTGTCACATGTTAACCGAGAAAAATTCAGGAACTATTGCATACATTGAACTCGACTCGAATAATAGGTTCTTGTACTTCTTCTTAGCGTTCAGGCCTAGTGTACGTGGTTTTTGAGAATACATGAGGCCAGTAATTTGTGTTGATGGAAGTCATTTGAAGGGTAAATATAAGGGAACACTACTAGTAGCTACAGCGCAAGATGCTAACCTACAAATATATCCTCTTGCGTGGAGTGTTGTCGATGGGAAAACAAATGCATCGTGGTACTGATTCTTTGCAAAGTTGAAAGATGTCATTGATGATTCAAACCAGCTAGTGTTTGTGTCGGACAGGCAGAAGAGTATTAAGCGGGCAATTACGAGGTTGTTCCCACTTTCTCACCACGGTGCCTGCATCTGGCATATCGAGAAAAATCTTATTGCTAGATATAGCAGTAGCAATGTCATCTTCTTAATCAAGCGGGCAGCGCTAGCATACTGCATATCGGAATTTGATTAGTTCATGAGATAGATAAGAATCATTCGACCGTTAATGGCATCTTACTTGGAACGTGCCGATATATCCACCTGGTCACGGGCACATTTTATTGGTAATCGGTACAACGTTATGATGAATAACATTGCGGAGTCACTGAATTCAGTCCTAAGACAACAAAGAAGTTTCCCTATAACCTCGTTGATCGAAAATATTACGTCATTGATGCAACGATAGTTCTACAAGAGAAAAAGTGCATCCACGAAATGTAGTACGACTGTGACACCAAAAATTGATGATGAATTGAGAAAATCATTCGACGTCGGTGCAACTTTACCAGTACGAAATTTGAACGAACTCTTTTTTGAGGTAGGTATAGCTACCGAACTTTGTACTGTCGACCTTATAGGTAACACATGTTCATGTCGAGAGTTTCAGATGCGACAAATTCCATGTTCACATGCATCCCGAGCTGCTTGCGCAAAAGAAAAATCATTGTATGATTTGTGCTCCCCTTACTACACCACAGAATATTGGGGAGCTGCGTACAACGAAGTTCTTCATCCCATTGGCTGAGAGTCAGATTGGGTTGTTCCTCAGTCTATTTGTTCCATCACAGTTTTGCCCCCGAATATACGTAGAGCACCAGGTCGACCTCCTACCCAATGTCAAAGGTCAAGAACTGAAAGGTCGACGTTGAGACGAAAATGTGGCCAATGTGGGGGTTCTGGACATAATAGGCAAACATGTCAGAATTCAACATCTTTAAGTGACACGCATACTTGAATGACATTGTGTATTCCGATCGTCAAATGCCCTGATAACATGAATTATCAATGTTTTGAATTTTTTTTCTTTTGTATTACTTGCTTTCTTCCTCTTGTTTTAAATGATGTTGAATATATTTTTGACTTCTACTTCTTTCTGTTTCTTTCTTCGTTCTCTCTTGATATCACTTATTTGCAATTGCTTATTGTAAAATTAAGTTTGTAATACATTTTGAATCATTTATACGGATTCATCCCATTTTTTGTGATTTTTCTCTTATATTATTCTAGTCATTCAAAATTTTATAGCGCACAAACAGAAAAATTCATATGGGCATTCACTAAATACAAACAACACTTCATTTTAGAATGTCATAATGGATACAAACAAGAGAGGCCAGGTTTGGGGTATAACTACCAACAAGGGAAATGGTGCTTACATATATTCTTATAAGTATTTCACTACGATATCATTTTGTTCATCACATAAGTGAACAAGCACCATTTCTATTTCATCACAAGGATTTTCTTAATCATTGTAGACACAATGTGGTAATGGATACAAAAGCAACCCATGAATGACTCATTCTCCTAAGTCATTGGAGCAAACAAAATGGTAATCATAATAAAAGGAAGCCATAACTCCAATACATATCGTAGACAACTATTATACAAAATGGTGATCACCCCAAAAAATATCCATCACCAATATGAATTTTATAGCACTACTATATGTACGTAAACATTTTACTTACGATGACTGCATCTTCTACATATCCTCCACTACAGACAAAGAGGACATGTCACTGTCATACTCCTCGTCGGAGCTTATGATGATCACATCTTCATTTTCAACAAGAACTGCTCCAACATTGTCATCCAACAACACATGATATGCTTCCGATTGGACTGGTACTGGGACAATCTCACGATGAACTTGAATTGGTTCAATTTCGTCGATTAGATTCGGAAAAGGGATTGGTTGAAGGCAAACCCTACAATGGCGGTTCGAAGGTTGACGAACATACGGAACAAAGATATTGCTTTCATCATCTGAGTCCGAGTTTATGATGATTGGGTTGTCCACGGACGACCCGGGGGTCGAACGTGATAGTAACATCAAGAACAGGAGTATGTTGAGTTGATGAAGACATAATCAATGGAAAAACTAACTAGTGCTATGAATTTGTTAAATTTTTGTATGTACATATTTAAGTAAAGTCCAACATTTTATAGTGGAGAAACACTTGTCAGTTGAATGCACGATAAGATATTTCACCAACCAATATGGTTGAAGTCATTCATGGTGATTATTTTACAACTTTTTTCACATCAATATGGTTGAGAACGTACTTGTGCTTGACATACCAACTTTAATTGCTATAGTAATTATAAACCTACTTGCTATAGTTTTTGTAGTTAATACACCATTTGGTTGCCTTCACTCTTAGTTAAATTTGGTTGGACCATATTTATGTTGACATTTGATGCCGTTCTCGACATTTGTAACGTCTTTATTGACATTAAATAGCTGTTAATCTCAACACTTGACATTACGAATGTCTAGAACGACACTTGGACCAAAATACGATATTTCTCTACATTTCTTCGATTTTCGAACGTTTGATAGGTCGTTCTCGACATTACATAGCTGTGAATCTCGACGCTTGATATTTCATTTGTCTAGAATGACAGTTCGAGAACATATTACATACCACCATATAAATCGAAATATGCAAACCACTGTGTAAACCAAAATACATTTTACGTACCACCACATAAAACCAAAATACATGTTATGTAGCACCACACAAAGCAAAATACATATTGCAAACGACGGTATCATGAACCGGCTGATCATCAACATTCACACAAGCAAAGTACAGCTAAGTCACGACAACTGTTTTACTATCGGGGATAAAGAAAGTATTCGTTATTCAAAAAATCGACCGCAATCTTTCTTCTGTATATTGACATCCTCTCTGCTGAAACTGATTCTATTGGATGCCCGATAATGAAACATTCTATATACTTGAGTACAAATATTATGCAATTTGGCTTGTACAATAAATGATTTTTCGTTAGTCGAAATTAGTATATACAATAGATTAACTACGGTAGTAAATAACAAGAGTTAAAATGCTCACCCATTGTTCGCACACGGTAGATAAGGTATAATCTCCATCTTCATTGAATCATGTATATGTTTCTTTATATCTCGTCTGGTGGATAGTGGTAGACACTGCAATAATCCTTAAACGACTGTGCATGTTACTTCTGCGTGAGCCTTGATTGCATCAGGTGTGTGAACATTATTGCTGCAATCGTATATGTAGAATTTTCATTCAGGAATATTAATCACAAAAAAATAACATTCATTGCCTGAATATGAACTTGGAATTAATAAATACTTGCATCCCATCCACGGATGACCAGCTACAGGCAATGTACCGTTGACGTAGCCTTGTAGGCGAGTTCCATCCGATTTACCTCTCTGGTTATATTCCATGTGCCACCTCATTTGCTGACAACACTCCTCTTCAAATTAAAAATCCAAAATTGCATATTTTTTTATTGACGAGAGTACAATCTTCATTCATACGCTGCCTCAATAACTTCAGCTTCAACTCAATATGCTAATGCAATAAATATATGTAACATATATTAGACATATTAACTACGAAATCAAATTTATTGTGATTGCAAACCTTCACTCACCGCAATATTCAGATTCTTCGTCGGATCCATTAAACTTTTTAGCATGTCTCTTCCATAGACATTGTCACGGCCATCGTCTAAATATGCATTATATAACATAATTTAAATTACTGTCAAATAATTCAACAAAGAATTTTTGACATTGATATAATAATGTTTAGCATTCGGACTATTCAGAATGAGTTACATTTGTTACCCAGATTGATTTCTCGATATCCAATTCCTAATGTTTTTGTACTTGTTCATGTCGTAGTCTTCTAAGGGACGGCCTGTAGATGACGAAGCCTATGTGTATTTCATATTCTTTTCCCTTTCTCTTCTCCGCATGTCAACACTTTCTGCTGGTTGAGACGTTGATGTCTCATGTGGTTGAACAGTAGGATTTGAACTTGCATGGAGAGGAACATCCTGCTGCATGGAACCTATAATGGCTTCTATGTTGGATTCCTAGTTAGATAATCTGTTTAGCATATTCTCATTCTTTTCGTCAATGTAAGATCTGACAAAACATAAACTTGTATCAATATAAGACTGTATGTGCTCTTGTTGCTGCTGGAATAATTCTTTTTGTTTTCGAAGAATCATCTGATAATGGGCTTCTTGTTGTTGTGATTCCTGGTCCATATGAGTGTTAAGCATATTTGATAGAGAATTATCCATGTATGACTGCATACCACATAGCATGTAATTTTGCATCGATTTGTTATATTGTTCGAACAGTTGCTTTTGGCTTTCAAGGATATCCTTGTTCAGGGCTCTGGATTCTTCAACAAATTCTGCCTTCAAGTTGCCACACAAATTGGACACATCTGATATCATATGTTGCCTGTACATACCCAACATTTCTTCCATTCGGTCTTTAGTTACATATCTGGAGGCACCAGAAGCAGAACTAGGCCCAACTCCAGTTGAAGTTCTCGATGTACCACGACTGGTCGTTTCTTGCACACGGATGTTATCCGGTATTTGTGGTACTACATTATCTACTTCTCCAGTGACAATGGCATCTAATATATTATATTCATCGTCAGCCGGCAGTGAAAGATTTGTGTACCAGGGTGTTTGTAATTCTTCCTCTGTAGGCTGTAGCACTGCAATGACTTTGATCTGTAATCATAACAAACTATCAGAATCCATTTGTTTAATTGAACTTGTTAATAATAAAATGCGAATGTCATTCTACATTGAAAATAAAAAATTCATACATCTTGAGTGTCCAAAAATTGCTTAACAACCGATTCCTTCAGTATAGTATTAGGCCTCCAATTATAGATTCGTGGAATCTGTACCCATCTGTATTTTCGACGACCAAACTTTTGATCAATTCGTGGAAACGCTTCATATGTCCAATACTGTAACGTAAAGAAAAAGAAATGTGATGTATAAATTTTATTCTTTGTACAAAGAAATTATACATAATACATAAGTAATTAGAATAGGAACATAATACCTGAAATGCGAGTGGATAGCCTTGTAATGCACACTTACATTCTGTTTGTCCATTCTGTTGCATCCTTAGTATTCTTTCCAATTGTGACTCTTTCAACGAATTTAATAAAACGAAATATGCTATCCGACCCCACGGATACGTAAGGAACTCATCCAGATGTTCAATTATGCCCAGAGTTCTATAATCAACTTTTCATGAAGTCGGTTTCAACACACACTCAACCAACATAACTAATCCCAACTTAAATTTATCTTCTGTATCTTCACACATGTGGAAATTTTCAAAAAGCATTCTATTGCTAATTTTTTTTGTGCCATTGAAGTATTGATTTCTAAGACGATCGTTATTATAATCAATTTCTACGGATGGTTCATGACAAGGTAGTCCAATAATGAGGCAAAATTCTTGCAAGACAAACCTAGCAAGATGGTCATCTAACCGTACCCAAAGTTTATTGTTTTTGCCACAATGCACAAGTCTCATTATAAATTCGTGTACCAACTTGCTAGTAAATTGTTTTTCGTCTCCTTTGAAAACAGCTCCATATATAAATTCATAAAAATTACTACACATCAAATAACATTGTCGATTTGTATCTATGAAATTTATAAAATCTTGTACGTATTGACGATTTGGATACTGAAAGATGGTAGCAGAAAATCATTGTTCTGCAGAGAGAACGTATTCTAAAGACATCTACATCAATTATACAAGAATTAATATTTTTAAACAACTGTAATTATTTTTTCAAGAATTAATATTTTCATTTGATTGAACACATCTATTATAGTTAAACAAAGTACTATTAATTGTACAATTATTTAAGAATTAATATTTCCTAACAAATATAATTTTTTTCACGTCTTGTATACTAAACAAAATTAAAATCAAAAATTAATATTTTAAACAAAATGTAATATTTTTGTTTACATATGACGTAAAACATACTGGGTGGGTAATTACAAAAAAAAAATATGGTTGTTGCATTTCTGTGTCTCCGTGACACTATAAGAGTGTCACGGAGCAACGCATCTCCGTGACACGGAGACGAGGTTTTTCGAGTAAATTGCAGTTTAAAAGTATATTTTCTTTCAAGATATTCAACTAACTGTTAAGTAGCACAAATATTAAATACAAATTTTGAATTACTTACATTTTCCGACCAAATGAGCGTCTTTTTTGAGTGAATGTGGAAAATATTTCCGGCTAAATGAATGTGAGAATGAAACTTGAATTAAAATGTGTAGAGAGTGAGTGAAGGAAAGTGAGTGAATGTGACAAATAATTGTAGCTAAATGTGTGGATGGGGGAGTGAATGAAAAGAAGGAGCTAAAATTAATTAAAACGTGTGAAGAGTGAGTGAATGTGACAAATAATTGTAGCTAAATGTGTGGATGGAGGAGTGAATGTGAAGATAATGAGTGAACGAGAAAAAGTAGCTAAAAGTGTGCATGTGAATAAATGTCAGAACCATTTTGTTGTGTTACGATAATTGAATGTTGTCGATAGATTCTGTTTATAGTGAATATATTCGCTTGTTGTGTTGTCATAATTGAATATTTTTCACACATTATGAATATATATATATATATATATATATATATATGTGGTTTCTTTAATCTTTCTTGTGTTGCAATTTGAAACTTTTTAACAAATTATAAATTTTTTTTAATTCATTTTGTTCCATTAAAATTTTATATTCACAAAAAAAATAAATTAACGTTTTGTACAATTCAAATTTTATATTGAAAAAAAATGTTTGATAAATTTCTTTAATTTATTAAAGTTAATCGAGTTAATCAATTTTTCCTTACTAACCGCTAAGTAGCACGAAATTTATTTTGTTTCCACATACATGATCACACAGAATGACACATATGTTCACATATTATTGAAAAAAAATATAAGGGACATTAACATTTATATTGAAACAATAAATTTCTTGACATTTCACTCATTTCTTGACATTTGACGTGTAGTTCTCGACATTAAATGTCTACTAATCTGGACACTTGACAGTACATTTGTATACAACGACATTTCACCTAAAGTATAGTATTTCTCCACATTTCATTAGAACATTGACATCTCCTACTCCACTATATAAGATAATAAAGTTATAAACTATTTTCAACATACAAATTTGGAACATGTCACTAACTTATAAACCACTGGTTTGCATCCACAAAATATTACATACCACCATATAAACAAAAATATGCAAACCACTATCTAAACCAAAATACATTTTCAGTACCACGACATAAACCAAAATACATATTGAAAAACCACCATATAAATCAAAATAGGCGAACCTCTAAATTCTACGCATCCCTCTTACCCCCTCTTGCGACCAGATTGGGTATATGGCGTCTTTGTGTTTGCACTAGCCTTCTTTAACCTCAACGATCGAGGTCTACGTGTAGGTGGATCAGCTGCCATCGAAGGTCCAGAAACGACGCTATCATGAACCAGCTGATCATCAATGGTCACACCAACTGTAGGTATAACGGCTGGTACCTCTTTCACAATATCACAAGCAACATATACTGACCCAAGTACTCCAACCCCACCTCCCGACGTTATGGACACATCAGGGATATTGCAAACAACTGGTTCGGTTGCCTCTCCAACATCCTGTCTGTCCCCAGAAATATTGGGAGTGAAAACATCATGTCGGGGGTCGTCTCCACTACGATCGTCATAACCAAATCCACCATACTCAGCACCAACATTGTGTTATCCAATTTCTGTAGCAACTTCATCAAACTTTCGTCGAAGAACATTCATCTCATCAGTGACATGATTTCTCAAACCACACACATGACCTCCCAAATCATTTTGGAGACTAGCGAATCTTGTGTTCATTTCTTCCCTCAAATCCCCCATCTTGCTCTCAAATGCCTCCCGTTATTCATTCAAGATAACTTTTATCTCATCTAAAGACACAGGTCTCAATGATCGAATCCCTATGCTCTTCTTCTCTGCCTTCAACGTGATGCAAACCTCAATGACGAGGTTTACCTTTGTTGCCTCTTTGGGATTTATTTGGTCGATGGTTGTTGTCATCGTTCCGTATGACATCATCTTCAACTGGACAAACTTGTATTTCTATTGATTGAGCAACAAGACCATCTAGAACGGGGTCAGCTGCGTCTTACAACGGAACTAGATCAACGAAGTACGACTGCAATTCTTCCGCAGCAGTTGCTCACAGCGTTACCTACAAGTGCACCTACAGGAGAAGAAAAATAGGCGAAATGAAATAATATATATTGCGAAGTGTAAGGCAATTAAGTATGTAAATCGACTACATTTGTCTTCTGAAAAAAATCTGAATATGTTCAGGAATGAGGTTGTTTCGTGTCAGACCACTGCAACATCCTCGAGACATCGTCACAAGTCTTACTCGAGAATCGAGCTCCCAACTCCGGAATTGTCTCGTACGCCCAAATCTACATGACATTTGTAACAGTAATAACCATATTTGGAAATAAATAACAATGAGCGATAAGAAGAACTGAAATGAACCAAAATAGATGTATACCTGGACAACAAGAGGGAATCCGTACAATGTGTAAGTCATCCTATCACAATCATTCACTTTTACCATGTCCGCCTTTCTTCCCCATCCACGTAGTAGTGATTTGATGAGAAGTTGAAAACATACTGTCCCCCATGGGTAGGCATTAAAAAAATCCAAGTCATCAACGATGGAAAGAGTTGTCGAATTTATTCCTACATTTCGATCTCTTGAATTAAATGCCCCTTCAATAATTAGTGCCAACCCAAGCTTGTAATGATCGTTACGGTTGGCACGTTTCAAAAAAAAATTCTCCAAGTCACTACACGTTTTTCGGTCCATATTAGCAAACATTTTATCTTGTAGACGGGTTTTCTCTAGGATTTTGTCAACTTCGGCACCTTTAGGCACTGGATTGCACTTCAAGCAGTAATTAGTGCGAACTCCGGCAGTCCAAATCATGCAAACCTTTGGTTCACCTTGAACCAAGCCTCAAACTGCTTTCGGCATACCACCGATCTGTTTACCATTTCATGAATTAATTGAGCATAAAGTTTCAGCTCCGGTAACCTTGCAACATGTCCTATACAAATATCCTCCAACTGACGCTTTTGCTGTGGATCCAATTTGTTGAGGACAACTGATATATATTTTGTGTTGTTCACTTGCGACACATGGGCCGGAACACGTTCCTCCTCCGGAATATAATATCGGTGTGTCATAATCATCTACAAATCAAAACAAATGAAAACAATACTTTAACAAATAGTATGAGAATGTACAAACGAAATCAAATATAACATTCTTGTTAAAATGCAGTGAAAGAAAAATAATTTTTACAATACAATAGTTTGATAAAATACCATATCTAAACTAAGTTGTTTAATTGTTGAAATTAAAACAAACCTGACTTCTGATCTGACGCTATCATGTAACCATTTTATAGTTGATCACCATTTAAACAGTTCAAAAGTATACACACAATCTTCTACAATTTCATTAAGTTAATTGCCTAATTTAGATATGCAAATAAACCGAAAATGCAATATTCTTTTGCAAAATAAATAACAACAACATAGCCTTGTATTAAATAAATTTAGAGCCAACTACAACAGACCACACGCAAAATCAAGTATACATGTCATAAGATTTGACAAAGTTGTCTATCTGCTATCAACCTATCACAGTCTTCCTCCATAAGAAACCCAACCCTCAACAAGATGCAGAACAAATTTGAAGCGAAAATGAAGCCATTTAGTTGCTGATAAGCACTCAAACAGTTTAAGAGTATATAATAGCAACACAACTTTGGTCATTTCATCATGGTTATTGCCTAACTTAGATGCGAAATATGTCTCAAATGGAGTATTCTTCACTTCGTACTAGTGTTATTTATCATCTAGCAGCATCAAATTTAGTGGACATATAGATTATATCTCAAAACAAAAGATACAATAACAGGGACAACAGAAAGTACAATCATTTTCCTGATTTCTTTAAACACTTTACCTCTTCAACCTTTTTGACAGTATCTCACATGTACCACTTTTTATCTCAAATTGTATCAACAGTTAGTATTTGCTCACCCAATAGAATAGAGACACTCAGTGACCTTGACATCAATTTATGTTAAACTAGCTAAATCTTAG
>NW_019241397.1:38326-65084 GCF_002742605.1 Olea europaea var. sylvestris
AACATTTTTACAAATGTGATATCACGTGAAATTTCCTCATATATTTTAATTATTATGTTAAAATATTTATATACAAATGCACGTTTTCTCCAACAGCGACCTCTTGATTTCATATTGTAATGATATACTTTCCATTGACAAAATCCGAGCTCAGATTTTGTAATAAATTCATTCTTACAAAATTCAAGGCTAAATTGCTACAATAGCATAAATGTGTAGGTTACAGCATACGAGGGGACCTATAAATCAACAAAATAGTGGAGAAATGCAAGCTCGATCTGTCTAGTCCCCTCACTATCGTATTCGCGCCATCGCATTGATTCCAGTAAAGATCAAATCTTTCAATTTGTTATCTGATTCTAAGTGATTGAGAATTTATTCGTGTTTTATGTGTTAACTCAGATACTTGTTTGATGTTATTGAATTTTAAGTAGTGCGTAATGTTGATGGTCTATTTTGAAGTGGATTGTTTACGTTTTTGGTTGATTTTATTTGTGATTCTGGTTTTTAGCCTGAAATGGGTCTGCAACTCAAAGGGTTTTACAGCGGATTACGAACTCATGATTGTTGACCAGAGAATTTTGCTTTTTTATGTTGTTGGGACTGGGATGGAGGGTGTAAATAATAAATAATTTTGCGTACTTGTTAACTGTGGCATTATATTTGGAATTCTCATGTTACTGATATTTTGTTTGGTGCAATGGATTTTTGAATTTATTTGATTTATATGATACAATTATGATTCTCCTTTGCAATTTTCCTTTTGCTCAGATTTGTTTATTTATTTATTTTTAATTTGTATTTTTTTTCCTCATCAAAGAAATGACACTCTTATGCCATTTATTATTAGATTTTAATTGGTCGATCTGAAGTTCTGCTACTATGTTACTTTTGAACTTTTATCAGCTTTTTTTGTTCGAAGCTTTGAATTTTATTTTGTTTCTGCTATATCAAAGTGGGTTTCAGTTTGTTGTTTTTTATGTTTGTTTTCAGTAGTTTTAGTTTCGCCTCTTGCTACGTAGGTTGAGATGTTGAATGTTTGGAATTTATTTTCTCCACTTTTCTTTTACAAATTTTTTATGAGGGTGTTTTTGTTCTTCTGCAGATGATAAGTGATTGTTCAGAATTTAATTATTTTCAATTTTATGTTAGATTGATTCACAGTAGTTATAGAATTAGTCTATTTTTGTACCACTTATACAGATTTAGATTTAGGTACTTGTTCGTTGTAATTGATATGATAAAAATCCTTAATTGACTACAAATCTTGTTAAAGAACTGCTTTTGTATTTTTAATGCTTTTGTCGTATCTGCATTTTGGTAGCTTCAGTTTCAAGCATTTTTTAATTCTGCAATCTTTTTCTGGCATATTAGTTGTGCATGAGAAATGGCATTGTTGACATTGATCTATTCTGGAAAGATGATATCTTCATACTTGCATTTTAATGACAAATAATTGCAAGATGCAACTTTTCATGACTTTCTGCTAATACAAGGTAACTTGGAAGTAGTGTATAATAAAGGTTTATTTGACCACGAATTGATTTTGAACATGTCACCAGTCAAAAAACGAAAGCTATGACTTTAATGTATATACCCTGAATAATTAAAATTACTTTTCTAATGCTTGACTGTTGCTGTGTTTTTATGATATTGCTTCAGCATATATGCTACTGTTGAGTTTCCCAATTGGATTTGCAATGAAACCTAGAAATCAATACAAAAGAGTGAAATTTGCAGCTATAATGGTTCTTGCTATTCCAGTTCATTTGATTAATACTTCCAAATTTCATTTGCAGGTGTAATTTTTGTCAGCAGCTTATAGATTAAACATTCCCATGGCTGATTCAGAAGAAAATAATGCATTATTTCCAATTTTTATTTTGTCAATGATTGCCTTGCCTTTAGTGCCTTATACAATTCTGAAGTTATTCCGTGCTGCCTCAAAGAAAACAAAATGCATCAACTGCGAGTGTTCTGATTGCTCCAGATCAGGGAAATACCGTAAATCAGTTTTCAAACGGGTCTGTTACCTTTTGCTCATTTAACACGCTCTTTTATTTACTCTGTGGTATAGCTGTATTACAATTTTAGTTCCAATTTTATTTTTGCAGATTACGAGTGTCTCAACATGTGGAAACTTGACTCTTGTGCTGCTGTGGGTTATCATGGCTATTCTTGTTTATTACATAAAGCACATGAATAGTGAGGTACGCGCTGATCAATTCTAATCATGTTAACATGTGTAAACCAGTTTTTTTCTGAACTTGCTCCAAAACATACGGTCATGTTTATCATGTAATCTATTATGTGCTTGTATTTTCTACAATTATGGGACAATGAATTTGTTTGAGGGCAATACATTTTTTATTTTCTCAGATTCAAGTTTTTGAGCCGTTCAACATCCTTGGATTAGAACCTGGTGCTTCAGATTCTGAAATTAAGAAGGCATACAGGAGACTTTCTATACAATATCATCCTGATAAGAATCCGGACCCAGGTTCATCTAATTATGTAGTTCAGATATGATATTTTAAGTTCAAATGATGTAATATGGAAACCTTGTTCTGCCTGACAGAAAGTTGCCCTTGATTATGATTATTTTGGAATTTCAGCTGCTCATAAGTACTTTGTGGAGTCCATATCCAAAGCTTACCAGGCACTGACAGATCCAATTTCCCGTGAGAATTATGAAAAATATGGCCATCCCGATGGTAGACAGGTAAAATATCACCGGGGGGTGGAAGGAATTGTTTTCTCGTACATTTGGACAAAAGTTGAATGAAAATAAAAACTTGACATTATGATTTCTTGATTTAGGGGTTCCAAATGGGAATTGCTCTGCCACAGTTTCTTCTTAATATTGATAGCGCATCTGGTGGGATATTGTTAATTTGGATTGTTGGGGTCTGTATACTGTTGCCACTGGTGGCAGCGGTTGTGTATCTATCGAGATCTTCAAAATATACTGGAAATTACGTCAAGAATGATACACTGGGTGCCTATTTCCATTTAATGAAACCTTCCTTGGCCCCAAGGTTCGTATTACTTGCAACGTGGGTTATTATTGTCATTTCTAGCTAACTCTTACATTAATAGGATAATGCTTGGTTTAAATCCAGATATATCTGACTTTTTTTTACTTACCTGTTAAATCTTTAAGTTATTGTCTCTTTCTAGTTATTCACGAATTAGAAAAACTTGGTGAATTTAAATTAAAGATATTTAGTTTCTTTTTTAAAACTTTTTATGTTTTATTAAAATAGTCATGTGCTAATAGAAACTGAAAAATAGTTTTCTTATTCTATGCTGAATATGGTCGTGTTCCAATTTGAGTAGAGGTGAAGTTACTCAGAGTAATGTTAGCACTCCGTTCGCATAGATCCATGTCATTGCAACATTGAGAAAAAGGACTTTTTGAGAACTTTTATGAGTTCCCCTTGTTTCCGGTGAAACTTAATATTGTTGTAGTTGATTTTGTAGTGTAATACCACTGGATATATATTTTTGACATGTATTCGGCCATGATGCCTTTGATCGCAGCAAAGTTATGGAAGTCTTCATTAAGGCCGCTGAATTTGTAGAAATTCCCGTTAGAAGATCTGATGATGAACCCCTACAAAAACTCTTTATGGCAGTAAGAAGTGAGTTGAACTTGGACCTTAAAAACATTAAAAAGGAGCAGGCAAAGTTTTGGAAGCAGCACCCTGCACTTGTTAAGGTAAACTTAAGAAAGTGAACTGCATGGGTGGAGCTTTTGGTTCTGGCTGTTGCGTTTAAAACCTGAATCCTTTACTTATTATGTGTTGTTCCGATTATACTCATCTCCTCTGTATTTCTCAGACAGAATTGTTGATCCAAGCGCATTTAACTCATGAAACAGCGAATTTATCCCCAGATTTGGAGCGTGACTGCATGCGTGTGCTGGAATTTGCTCCTCGCCTTCTTGAAGAGCTTGTTAAGGTATATATTTTCAATATACGAATACATAGCCATGTGAATGCTAAATGCTAATTTTGAACCTCTCTAATATCAAATTCTATATGGTAATGTTGTTTGTCTACACTTCTGAAGTTCATTCCTATACAGATAACTTGAGATTAAATTTGGGCACATACCCACCTGTCATTGTTTTGTGTATATATTTTTAGCCATTAATAAAATGTCTCCTTTTTCTTCTTCTGATCCGTAATCTAAGCACATGGAGAACTGTAATTCTTTGGAAAGAAGAGTTGTCTTCTTATGGACATCCTAATTCTCTGATTCTGGACTCATTTGGAGATAAAAGTTATCATTTTATAAATGTATTGATTTTCTATTGCATCCAACTCAGCCGATCTTAGTTGCAAACAATATTGGCTATACTCGTTTGGGTTTTTGCCCAAATAATCATGTATGTCAACAGTTATCTTGATGGTTTCTCTATTGCAGTAAAGGTTTTGCCATTTACTTTACATATCCTTTGTTCCCAATGTTCATTAAAAATATTTAAGCGCCTCTGAATTCTTGTCTTGTCAAAGAAAGATATCAAGAATGGAGATATGGACAAAGATTTCAGAATACCAAATACGAAAATTTATTTTAAGTTACAGTAGGATGGAGATATGGACAAAGATTTCAGAATACCAAATGGGAAAATTTATTTTAAACAGAAATTATGATTTCTATATGCTAGCTTGCCAGATTGAGAAAAAGGTGAAAATTTGTGAAATGTGAATACCTCTTGCCATTGATACTCGTGTTGTGAGGCATGGCATGAATTTTTACTTTTCACAACATGATTCTACACACGTCAGTCTTCTCTATTATTTGATGTGCATTGAACTTGCCTCTTACTTCAATGAATTCTTTTGCTTACCATGAACAGATGGCACTTATTCCCCGTTCTAATAAGGGGCAGGGCTGGCTTAGGCCTGTAATAGGAGTTATTGAACTTTCACAAAGTATTGTTCAGGTATTGTTCAATGACATTTTGCAATTTATTTTTCATCTTCGGTAATAGAAAACTAAATCCATTTAACAAAAACTCTTTACTGGGGAAAAAGACTTAGCTCGTGTGGAAGAGATTTTTCAAAAAATGGTTTTTTTGAACAGTGACTTTTTGGAGAACGTAGTAAAAAGTAGGAAAAATTTATGAGGGAACATGTAAAATGTTTTTTTGGAAAAAATTAATGTTGTCGCACCTAGCGAGAATATTACCTTAAATAGTCCTAAGATTTAACTAATCAAGAATGTTAATTTACACATACATTGGACTGTGGTGCAGGCTGTTCCTCTCAGCACAAGGAAGTCCGAGGGCATTGCTCCGTTCTTTCAGCTTCCACATTTTAATGATGATATTGTCAAAAAGATAACACGCAAGGTGAGATATCTTGCCGCTTCTTTTCTGATAATTTTCTCCATGCTGGATCTATGTCAATTAGTTGTCTTAGCTGGAGAATTGGAAGTCTAAATGGTAAAATTAAAGAACAGACCAATGAGAAACCTGCAACGTAGCTGAGGAATTCCAGATAGTGATTTAAAAACAATTTGAAAATTCAGAGGATTGCCATATTACATCATCAACGATGGTTTGAAAAGTATATCCTGGTTTGACATTAGAGGAGCAGATTTTGTGTAATTATATTTTTCTGGCATAATGGGAGAGAGGAAATGCTATCCTCGAATTTCATTTTCAGGAAAAAGGTGCAATGAAGCTGAGTTGAATCATTTATGTTTCTGAATTGTTGAATATTTTCAAGAACTTAATATTGATAAGGTGATAATATGATGATAATTCTGCCTCTTATGTAAATTAGTACCGTGGTATTTTATTAATGCAGTTCAACTTAACAACCAAATTTAGTTAAATGGTAGGATTAATTGGATCCCCCCTTCTCTCTTATGGATAGTAATTTTCTGTTTTGTTCTTCTCATGATCTTTATTCTTGCACTGCTTGCAGAAGGTAAGCACGTTTCAAGAACTTCAGGAAATGACCATTGAAGAACGCGCCGTACTATTTTCTGAAGTAGCCAATTTCACTGCTTCTGAAGTGGAAGATGTGGAGAATGTACTGAAACTGATTCCTTCTCTGACAGTTGAAGTTACTTGCGGGACTGAAGGTGAGGAAGCCATACAAGAGGGTGACATTGTTACGGTTCAGACTTGGGTGACACTGAAACGTGCTAATGGTTTAATCGGTGCCCTACCCCATGCCCCCAATTATCCATTCCACAAGGAAGAAAATTTCTGGGGTTTACTCGCAGACAGCAATTCGAATAGTGTGTGGTTCTCCCAAAAGATCAGTTTTATGGATGAAGCTGCTGCAGTGACTGCTGCTTCAACAGCAATCGAGGAGAGAATGGAAGTGCTCGGAGCCAGCCCAAAGGAAACTAGCTCTGCTATAAGAGAAGCAGTTGAGAAAGTCAAGAATGGGTGTCGACTTGCAATGGGGAAGTTTCTAGCCCCAGCCGAAGGAAATTATAACTTGACTTGCTATTTATTGTGTGATTCTTGGATTGGTTGTGACAGGAAATCGAGCTTAAAACTGAAAGTTTTGAAGAGGACTCGTGCTGGCATTCGCGATGGTCAGATGACTGATGGAGGATTGATTCCTGAGGGTGGAATTGATGAAGAAGAGGAGATCGAAGAAGAGGAGGATATCGAGAGCGAGTACAGTGAAGATGAAGAAGATGCTCAAGATACGAATAAAAAGGGACGTGCCAATGGCAGAGTTCATGATAAGAGCGGTTCAGAAAGTTCCGGCTCGGACGAGGAGTGAAAAACCTTTGCTATAGTTTAATTGCAGTGATGAGATGACAATTTACCCTTTTCTAGGGTTTTAATGTTACTAAAGGTTTTGAACTTAGTTTTTTTACAACATTTCAGACTTGATTATAATTGCTAGAATTTTTATTTATTAACTTTTTATAAATTTGACTTGAAAGGGGTAATGATAGTGCATGCTTGATAAAATATAAGTGAAAGTTAAACAATTTTTATTAACTACACATTTTATGGAATTCAAAATTTATTTTACCAACTTTTCAATTACATATTTCATCAACTTTTATGATGAAGTGAGCTAGTGATGCCCAAGTTACGAGCTTGTAGAGATAGTAAGTCATGTGTAACCTCATCGCCAATGGGGTGATTTGCCGAGATGAGGTAACACTCCGCCAAACTATTTATTGCATATTATCATTTATCTCATCATGTCTTGCACAAATTGATACTTCGACTCAAAACATCATGATGTTTACCTAACCAAGAGGCCTTCTCAGGCCTATTTTTATCAAAGAACGCACATTATTTGATCGGCTCGACTCAATCGGATTGCCAGAGAATAAATGTAAGAACGCAATGTTCACATCAAAATCTTTGTACATTATTGCATCGAATCTTAACATTTCTAGAGGCTGTTACTCTTTTATTGCATGCATTCATCACATTCTTGAAGCTTTCATCCAATCAATTCTAATACATTCACTTCACTGCCCAGATTTCATGTAATTCTCATAAACCAGCTGGGCACTCAGAAGATCAACAACTGCAGAACCAACCGATTTAAACACTGTAATTTCCTCAGAACTCTTCCTCTTCGGCTTCTCCCTCTTGATCAATCCTACCAAATCGCCCGCAATTTCATCCTTGGTGATGATTCCTCTCTCGAATGCACCAACCAATTCCCCAGCTTCTGTCAGCGCAGCCTCATTATCGACAAACACTCGTCCCCTCCTTATGGCCTCATCGTCGCATTCTTTCATCGAGTTTTTAAATGATCCCACCAAATCCAGATGTGTCCCGGCCTTCAAATCCACTCCCCTCACCAATGGAATCTCTGAATTTGTAGCACAGCTGATGATATCACCCTCTTTCACAAGCTCCTCCAAATTACACCCATTGCTCTGGAAACGAACCTCTAGAAAGTCACTCTCATTGCTCATTTTCTCAGCCATAATTCTTGCCTTTTCTCCGGTTCTATTCCAAATGATCACTTTTTTGACTCCTGGCCTAACACTCAAATGAGCCCTGATCAAATGTGGCGCTAAAGAACCAGCACCAATCATCAAAAGGGTTTCCGAATCCTCTCTCGACAAATAGAACGAAGCTAAAGCCGATACACAAGCAGTTCTATAATACGTGAGTTCAGTGGCGTCGATTGAGGCCAAGGGTTGGCCAATTAGAGAATTGAATAGCATGTAAATCGCCTGCACCCCGGGTAAGTTCAGTGTCGAGTTATTGGGATAATAAGTGACTAATTTGATCCCGACGTAGGGAAGGGAAGGAGAGAGAGACCAAGAGGGCATGAGGAGGAGAGAAGATGAAGGGCTTGTTTGGTGGGCATGGCGGATGGGGGAGTGGATTGTGGGGGAGAGAGTTGGGAGAGTGGATTGGAGGTGGTGGATTAGGGATTTGTGGGTTATGAGCGACTGTAGTGTAGAAGTGGAGATGAATATTGGTGGTGTGACGGCGGCGGAGGCGGCAGGATTGAGTTGGTCTTCCTTGGTCGTCATGGAGAAGAGCGTATGAGAGTTGGAGTGACGGGGGTGTGGAGTAGGGGAAGCAGAACGTTGACTATAGCTTGCAGGTCAGTCAACTTTAGCATGTTTATAAATTATTTATAAATATTTAAATCAATTTTTATTCACGAAAAATCTACGAATATTATTTACTTAATAATTATTTATTTATAATATAAAATGTTTATAAAAACTTTCTAAACATGCTTAATTTTAAATTTTGGTACCCTGCCATTGTCCTTATTTATCGTATTTTTAAACTGAAAGAAATTGTTTAGAATTGAACCTTTGGAATTAATTGTTTCCATAATCACCCAACTTACACTATATCACAGTTTACTCACTAAATTTGAAAGTACCTCACAGTGCTCACCGAACTTTATCCGTTTGCACTAGGGGTGGGCATTTTAACAAGAATCAAATCTCCCGAACCGAAATTGAACCAAAACCAGAAGTTCCGCTTCGATTCTCGAAAGAAATAAATAGGAACCGAAATCGAAAATCGAGTACCGAATGGAACCGTGGGTAATCGAATAGAACTGATATTTTTATAATTTTCTATTTTTAATAATTACTAGATTGCATAAAAAAATTACAAAATTTAATATTTATAACTTAAACACTAAATAGACTACTCAATTCAGTCCAATGAAAATGTCCATTCCAAAGCTTTTGGCCCATTTTAATTACCTAAGTCCAAATATGTTTATCTTGTCCAAAAGCAATTTAAATATAACATAATACCAAACCTGTAAAGATAATAACCCATTTTTCCCCTTTCAATCACTAGAATCTCTTGCCACCATTCTTTCCCAGTTCTCTCTTTGCATTCCTTCTCGTCAACATTACTCTTGCTACAATAGTTTCATCTATTGCACCGACAACACAAGTAATTCTTGTAACTCTTGCAATACATACTTATTTTTTCCTATTATGTTATCTTCAAGTTTTTATTTGATTTTTTCTTGGGTATTGATATGATTCCTTCAAAAATTTCTATTTTTTTAGGTCACCATTTTTTCTTGACTCTTTATGCTGGTCTTATACTTCTATTAAAGTTCTCTTAAATTCTAACTAGTTTTTAATGCTCTTTTAAGGCTGGTTTTATTAATTTTTTGTGCAACTTCTAATTCATTAAGGCTTTGTTTATGTCTCGAATGATTAGTCCATTAATGTCAGTTACTAAATCTACGACCTAATGGATAGTTTGTGAATAATTCGTCTAATTACATAATTGGATTTACTAAATGTGTATTAAAAAAATGTTATGGGTAGAACCGAACCCAAATCGGAACTGATGGTTCAAGTTTGGGTCCAATAATTATGTGGAACCAAATTGATCTATTTACAAAATACCCAAAACATAATGGTTGACTCCGAGTATTGAAATACCTGGGCTGACCCACGCGACGCCCACTCCTATTTTGCACTTCATTCATCATCCTCAAATATCCTTTAACTTATTCGCTGACATGGTTAACGAAAATCTGATGTAACAAGCTACGATCGTTAAAAAATTTACAATTCAACCAAACTATTGGTTCGTTACTCATACAACATACAATTAGTCACCATTTACTTATCGATCTTCAAAATGTTTCCTAATAGTCACTCATCTTTAAAATGTTGCACTCCATCCATTATATTTCGTTTCATTCGTTGCTAATGTTCGCAAAGAAATTTCAACTTGGTAAATTACAAGTGTTAAAAAAATTATAACTCAACAAAAACTATCAACTTACCAAAATCACCATATGTGAAACGTGACTTCCATGACCCCATAAACTTCTTTTAAATCCAATAAAACGTCCTTGATGATTCTTTTAGAAATATCTTTTTTTTTTCAATTCGAACGTTTACGATTCAGAAAATAAGTTTCAATCCGAGGCTAAAAATTTGAAGTATAACTTGTTCAGTTGGATATTCATTTGTGAAAATGCTTTGTCTATATTACACCATTTATCTTTTAATTGCGTTGAATTGATCATATGTGATCTTCAATCATCGTTTTGTATTTTGATCATACTTTATCTATTTTCACCATTTTCTCGTTCATTGTCTCAAATTCCATCAATTTTTACATAACAAACGCAATATATATAGAATTAAGCCATGATTCATTAAAATGTCCAACAAATACTCTAATTTAAAAGCCTATATAAGTGTAACATAATGCACTTATCACTAGATTTTTTTGGGTTGAAATTAGGGACGCTTTATTGGGTTTTAAAGAAGTTTATGGGGCTTGAATGTCGAGTTTCACATATGGTGATTTTTGTGAGTAGATGGTTTGATTAAGTTGCAATTTCTTTGATGATTGAACTCACCATTGGAATTTGTGTACAATAAATTAGCAATGAATTGAACGAAATGGCAAATAATGGATAGATTGCAACATCTTAAAGATGAGTGACCATTGGAAAGCATTTTGAAGTTCGATGAATAAACTATAACATAGTTTAAGTTGGATGAATAACGAAACAATGTTTTGGCTAAGTTGTAATTTTTATAACGGTCGTAACTTCCCATGTCAGATTTTCGTTAGCGACGTCAGCAAATAAAGTAACAATTTTTTTAAGGTGACGATGAAGTGCAAGTGGACAAAGTTCAGTAAGCACTATAAAGCATTTTAAAGTTTAATAAGTAAACCATGACCTTTTAATAAGTTGAATGATTATTGAAACAATTAACTCGAACCTTTAAAAGGGGATGACAATTTACCTGGGTTGAGATGATAGCCCACAATTAGATGTGTTCAAATTGTTTTTTGCTTAGTTGTTAATGAAATTCTGTCAAGTATAAATCTGGCATAATGTTCTGGCAATGTAGCACAATTAACATGATAAAATGATGGTAACGGTAGTATTTTGATTCATTAAGGTTAAAAGGTTTTCTCCCTAAATTTATTCTGGCATAAATGGACATAATTACGCCACCATCATGTGGTAGATATTTGAGCCCTATTTTTCTATCAAAATACATTTTTCAATAGTGATTTGATCTCATTTCAATTACACATTTTTAAATAAAATAATATTACATATAAATCCCAAATATTTCCTTATTATTTAACCACGCATTCTCCATTATAAAACTATTGCAAAATATATTTTTTGAAAAAGAAATGGGGCTCAAACAATCCGCTATTATGGTATGATATTGTTTCAAATAGATGAAATTTGAAATCAAATCGAAGTTTAGGTTACAAATTCAAGTTTGTAACAAGATATGTAGATTACAATTTCATCATCTTAATTTAATTTTTTTTTTTTTTGTTTCAATTAGATTCAAGACTATAAGTCCATTGGAGTTTTTATTTTCTATTTTTTTAAGTTAACAATATAGTTGTTTGGCTACATGGATTGCTGTTGTTGGATACTTTGATAGTTTGGATTGAAAACTTAGATAAATATTGAGTTTGCTCTAATTAATTTCAAATTTAATTGTTGAGTCTTTTTAAAGGCTTCAAATAATTGTCAATTATTTATTTTGAATATTTTAAATTATTGTTTGAAATATTAACATTCAAACAATCATGACATATAATTTTATTTGTAATATCGCTTGTATAACTAAGAATAGATGGTATTTTATCAAAAAACCCATTATTTAATTTAAATTTAATTAATCTAGAAAGGGAGGTACATAATAATTAAAAGGTATGATATTTATGGTGGATATTTGATGAATGATCTTTATATTTTAAATTATTTCACAAGTAAAATATATATTACTTCTTTAAACTATAAGAAACAAAAGTCATACAATACAAGAGTGATATACATATATGGTATATTAGAATTGGACATATCAACCATCAATTCGATCGAGGTCGAACCATTGTCAATTTGTTATTCTTGTTTGAAAGGTAAGATAACCAAGAAATCTTTTTTGGCAAAAGGATATAGAGTGTATATATATATATATATATATAGTGGACCCATGAGTACACCTACGAGAGGGGATTATTAGCTAAAGAGTATCGCATTTAGGTAAAAAAACATTTGAATAAAAGTATAAAATATTTTCAATCAAATCGATGTATCAAATGTCTCTCGGGAGAATCCAAAGATTGCTTAATAGAAAATGATATAATTTCTCAACCAAGTGTTCCTGGTACACCCAATAAAATGTTGTTTAAAAAAATAAGAAATGTGATAATTTTAGATATGCTTAAGCTAAAGATAAGTTTTTCAACTTTATCTGTCTCATTTTCGGGATATACACTGGTTATACCTGTATATATTCCAATGTATTAAAATCGACTCAGTCCGATCGATTCAATTGATAGGATCGAGAACCAAATCCAAAATTGAGCAAATCATGCCCGTTAACTAACTAGCACAAAAATCGCTCATAACCAGTCAAATCGGTTGGTTTAATCGTGAACCGGTGCCGATAATACAAATTTTTAATTTAAAAATTTTGAACTTTTTTATTATGGGCCTCGTACACTATAATTATCAAAGGCCCATAAACGAATTTTGAATGGAATGCTCATTTTATAGATGCACTTCTCTCAAATAATTTTATAAACTTTCAATATGAGATAGTGGTATTACAGATGCACTTCTTTCAAGAGTTTTTATAGACTTTTAACGTGAGATAGTGGTATAGCAAAAAAAGATTAAAATGTCCATCAAAACTATTTTCCAAGCCAAATATATGATTTTGAAAATCCCAACTAACTAAATTGTAATATCCACTCCAATATTTTAAATTATTTAATTTTCAAATTTAACTTAAATTACACTTGACAATGACTCTCATTAAAAAACATTGATTTACTTGAATTATTAAAATGAAAATTAAAAGATTATTGATTTCATAGTATTTTATTGTTTGTGTGTATTTTATTTATTTATTGCATTCAGTTCAATCTTGATTTGACTCTGGTTTAACCTTTTGACCTTTTATCCTTCACCTTTTTTGTGTCTATGTCCAGATCGATTTTCAAAACACCAATATATCCTTAATTCCTTTTAAAATCGTTCTCAAGACTTGGAATTGTAGAATGGGCACAATATAAGCTTGTGTCACATCCAAATTTGGGATGTTAGGCTCATATGTTAAAAGGAAAGACAAAAAAGTTGAAGTTTAGGTCTGAAATATACCTGTTTGTAGGATATCCTAAATGTACCATGGCATATTATTTCTATAGCCTTCTAGAATAAAGGTCTTTGTTTGCACAAATTCTACTTCCTAAAGTATAAGTATATTAATGGAGGCCAATTCAACAATAAAGTTGTTTTGAAAGAACAGAGTGGGTACAATCCCACGTAATCGATTCATGAAACACATCCTGGTGGGCAATACATGGTGTCAATATTACTTATACAATGTGATTTGAATGAGAGAGATGGATTTGTCATGTAATCTCATAGATCAAGAAACATTAAAGGTAATGAGGAGGTAATGGAGTCATCTGATGGCGATACTAGCATGGACGAAAACGTTCTAATTTCAAATGATGCCATAGTTCAAGATCCATTGCCCCTCTAGAAAATGTCAGAAGGTCATCAAGCAACCTTCTAAGTACTTATTGGTTGGATAGTCCAAATATGCAGTCTCTATGAAAACATGTGGACGATTCAACTTCATATTCATTTGATTCAATTTGTTAAATTGATTTGCAAATGTGATTTTACATTAGCTTAGTTTATTATTCTTTGTTTTCTACTCTCTTTGTTGTGTAATCCATGGAGGTAAAGACTCGTGTCTTCCTCTTTGTATTCATTTAAGTTGATCATCAGGGGCGATTGTAAAGGGAGACTACATCTTAGTCCCCCTCAAATTAGGCATTATTCTTTTGTTTTTTATAAAAATAGCTTTTTTATGTTTAATTTTTTTTTGCGTATTAGCCCGACTGAAAATATTATAGCTTGGTCTTGAATCCAATTCCGAATCCGTCCATGTTGATTATGCTATAATCCATTGCCTTACTTTTAATTGATTTTACTAAACTACCAACAAAAATTTCAAAAACAAGTTGCTTTTTTATGAAAATTATAAACAAAAAGATATTTATTTATTAAAATTACTATCAAAATATGTTTACCATAGTCACAAAAAAATAATAATAATAATAAAATAAAATAAAAATTAAAAATCCTAAAATTTACTCGTAAGCTTAACCAAACATGCAACTGTATATAAACTAGATACTCTAAGCTCCCGTCTGATTTTCATTATTTGCCCACAAAAATATTTTTCATTATTTGCCCACAAAAATAAAAAATATCATCGTTATTTATTACATTAAATTATTATAGTGAATTGTATAATGATTATATTTTTCATTTTCATTTTTACAAAAATGGAAATTATATCATTCTTTTTGCTCGAATTTTGACGGGTTAACCGCCGAATTTTAACTGTTAACTACTTCAGTTTACTGTTCCGGTTTCTCGTTTGATCCACGCTCTACTTTTTGTCGAACAGCGTGATTTTAATTTTTCTTTGGTGGTCGTGCAAATGGTTCTGGAAATTGTATAATTTGCATTTATTTTGAGTTGTATAACTAAAATTCTTTAAATTTTTTGAAATATAAGCTTTCTGTTGATCGATTCCTTGTTTCTGATATCTGGGTTGATGATTCTGGTAGTGATCCAAAAGCTCCCCAGCGGATTCTTGATTTGATAATTTCTTTAGCTTGTTGAATTTGAAGTCAGATTTGGGGATATTCTGTTCGGGTGTGATCAATCATTCATAGATAACCCATAATTATGTCCTTATCCTTCTGTAATGAAAGTCTTCAATATTTGGTTATTTTAATTTGATGTTTGCACATAGCATTCTGTAACATCGCTCACCTTAGATGAAAATTGTGCAGATTTATCGCTTGAAAATGCTTACTTTGGCCAATAATAATTATAAAAGGAAAACAAAAGGAGAAATGATATATGCCTTCATTGCATAATATCCGCACTATAATCTACGATCTGTTGGTCGACATAATTCCGATAGATTGCATAATCTTAGGGTAATAACTCTGTGAATGATGACATACTGGTCCAAAAATTGATATGTTGCTATATTGACCTATTACTTGTTTATCATGCCAAGTGTTTGCGCTCTATTTGCCGTTGATTATAATCTTCAATATTTTTTTTTTTTGTTTATGTTGATGCATTTATCAGTTTGTTAATTGGATGAATAAGTAAAGAGAGAATGACGCAGACCTTTCAATACAGCCAGATTGAATTCTTTCGATATGATTTTAAACATTCAAATGCCTGTAGCAATTATGTAGTATAATAATCTTTTGTTTCGTCTCATTTTCCTTGTCAATTTATATCATGGCCAGTGGCATGAGTTATTCGTTTAACATTACAACATTGGTAGAGGTTTTAAAAGACGATTTTGACGTATTTTTTCTATGTTTTATCCACATCTTCACAAATTCTTTTTGGAAAAGAGAAGATCCATGGGCTTCTCTTGGAAGTTTTGCATTTCAGCTGCTCCCTGCATATTAACTTTCATGTTGTCTTGCCATTGTGAACATGTTTCTATAATTATTAGTCCTTGTAAAATATACACGAGAATGTCGTTTTGGTTTAACAATTGGATTTAATTTTTCATATACGCTGCATGCTATCTCTCTCTTTAGAATCTAAGATAGCATATACTTGTAAGTTCTTTTATATATTTAAGTCCCACAACTCATTATTGATAATCATTTCTCCTCTCCTCTCCTCTCCTCTCCTCTCCTGTGTTGCTTTCATTCAGATTTTTTTCTCTGAAGTCTCTAAGTCTTATAAATTCTTTAACTGTTTGCTTCTAGTTGATTCACTAAGTTGACAATACATATCATAATTTTTCTGCATACCCAATTCATTTGACACTACAATGAAAGATGAAATCACTCCATGTTGTGAATCTGAGTGGTGGATTAATCTTGTGATATCTTTTGCCCTTGTTGCATTTGCTAGCATCACATCTGGTCTCAGTCTAGGACTCTTGTCGCACAGCAAAGTTGATCTTGAAGTTCTCATAAAGTCTGGAGTGCCTCGAGACCAAAAGAATGCTGGTTAATAGACAATTATTTTTATTCTTGCCATTAGGCATGATTTTATAGAACTCTACTTATGGCTTCAGTCATTGCTCTTGTTATTTGCAGCAAAAGTTTTGCCTATTGTTAAGAATGAAATCTTACTCTTGTGTACACTGCTCATTGCAAAATCACTGGCGATGGAGGTTGGTTTAGGTTCCACACAGTGTTATGAGAACGTTTGGCTAAGGTTAAAATTAAGTAACATTTTACCACCACACTTGTTTAAATAAGTTACTTTTTTCTTAAGTTTTAAGTAAAAAGTTACTTATGTTGAAAGTAAATATTACCTTTATGTCAAAATAAGTAAAAAAATTTGATTAGCCAAACACGCTCTACATCTTTCCCAGTAAATAATCTCTCACTTTTTTGTGTTTGCTCTTACTAATAGAAAGCTCATTTTATTAAGGCTCTTCCCATATTCCTGGATAGAATACTCCCATTCTGGAGTGCTATACTGGTCTCGATGAGTTTTGTAGTGGCTTTTGCAGAGGTATCCTATTATTATTAGTATTAGTGTCATTTATTGCTGTTTACTGAGAGGAGAAGTAAAATGTAGTTTTATTTACTTACTCAATTATCTACATGACTTAGGTGATCCCTCAAGCTATATGCTCAAGATATGGACTAAGTTTAGGTGCTAAGTTCACCCTTTTTGTTCAAGTTCTGCAGTTCATTTTGTTCCCAGTATCTTACCCAGTTAGTAAGGTAACAATCTGAATTCATGATCATTTCAAGTTTTTGCGGTTTAAGTGTTGATATATCTGATTTGATTCTTGAAATAAATAGTGCTTAACTGAGGCTCGGTGAAGAAACTAATTCCATCCTCTGCTAAATAATCAACTTGCAAAAATGTTGAAGGAATGATCTTGCCTGTTTAATAATGTGACTGTATTGAGTGTCAAAATTCATCATTATACTTTCAATATAAAAAGAGAAGAAGATTACTGCACTTTCCAACATCATTGGGATCTTGATGAAAGTTATGACATATTTTTAAGCTTTTTACATGGCAGGTACTAGACTGGCTTCTCGGGAAAAACCATTCTGCAATTCTAAGAAGGGCAGAACTAAAGACATATGTAGACTTGCATGGAATTAAGGTTTTGTATTTTTAATAGTCACTATTATCATTCTTTCAATGTTTTTCCTCTCTCGCCTTTCTTGGTTGTGCATTGGGATAATTCAGTCCAATTTCATGTAATAGCTCATAATATTGATAGAGTAACATAAAGGTAAATCAACTAATTGCCTAAAATTTTGAAAAAAACTCCGATTCTACTCTTGGAAGTTTAATTTTGAACGTCCTAATAAAATACAAATGAGTATGCATAGATAGTTAGTGTAAACTTATAAGGATGTTAATGTGAAATAAGAAGAGTTATAATATAATTCCCGAAAAAGACATTCAATCTTGTGCTACAACTTCTAACGTGACAAGCACACAGTATATAATTTGAAGAATTAGAAGAGCTAGCTTTATATTCATTTAATGCACGGGATTTCCCATATATATATATATATATTGACTACTAGGTAGCGACTTGATACATTTATGAACAGACTGAACAAAATGACTAAACTGTGACAAGATCAAACATTAGGGACTGAAATGCTTAAATTGGAAAATGTTTTAGGGAGTTAGACTTTAAAGAAATTTGAAGGACTGTTATTGTGATTTATCCTTGGCTCAATTTCTCAGGCAGGGAAAGGTGGAGATCTTACAGATGATGAAACAACTATTATAACTGGAGCAATGAACATGACACAGAAGACTGCCAGAGATGCTATGACACCAATATCTCGAACTTTTTCACTTGACATAAATTCTAAACTTGACTCGTACGTATCTTGCACCTTTTTATGACTTATTTGTTAAGGTAGACTGTATTTTTATTATAAGGAAAAAGAAGCTAAAATCTTGTTAATTCTAGTGTTCAGTAATCGTGTAATACTACTTACAAAATCATGCCTCCAGTGCTACTTTCGTAAACCGACTGACTCTAAGAATCATTATTCTTCTTTCATTAGGCACACCATGGGGATTATTGCAAGCAAGGGACATAGTCGCGTACCTATTTACTTGGATGATCCAGCAAATATAATTGGTCTCTTTTTGGTATGCATTTTTTTCGTGTTATGGCTATAACTGATCCTTCTGAAGACTGTAATATCTGGATCTGAATTGATGCATTATAGTTCTTGTTCTTTTTGTTTGAATCCAATTATTCTGTAATCATTTCCACTGTGTAAAGGTTTGACAGTTATCTCTCTTTTTTCAATGCTTCCCTAAAGTAAAGCCAATGTTCATGTAAATATTTGTGTATGTTTCTGGATTTAGATAAAGAACTTGATCTTCTATCATCCTGAAGATGAGACACCCATCAAAGATATGACTATCAGGAGAATTCTCAGGTATTGTGATCATTTATCAAATTATATTTATGAAGCTCTGACCTGAAGTGTATGTATGGTACACAGTATTTGACAGCACAAAGAACAAAATTTTCAATTTTTTTTTTCTAATTTAATATTGTTTAGTATTATGAAATCCACCAAACATGGCTGAAGAGTTTACTTAGAAGTATTAATCCATGAAGGTTCTGAAATTGAGCTTCACAGCTGACTTTTCATTTTCGTGTTTAACAAACTGCTATTGATAGCTCGACTTGTTTGAACAATCATTCATTGTAGGGTATGCGACAATTGGCCACTGTATGATGTACTAAAGCTTTTTCGAAAGGGCCATGGCCACATGGCTGTTGTTGTTAAGTCTGAGACAGACACAAAAATAACATCTAAAAGGGCCGAAGATGGTGCTGATTTGACAAGTATTAATATTATTCCAGATTCAGAACCTACAGAAACAGATGGGATAGGTAATTTATAGTCTCAAGTTAAAGAGTCCTTGTCTCATAATTGTTAACCATATGGAAATACTTCCATATGCTCAGTAATGCTGTTTCATTTTCCAGATTGAGGGTAAGCAAGAAAACGGATATATGCTCTTAAGCTTATAAGTCAAAGTTGGGTTCCACCTTTGTGTAGGCAGTTTCCTGTGTTTGTAAAGTATTACTACAATTCTGATGGTAGACTACTTTTCAGGAATTAATCCTCCATTAGGTGAAAAAGAGCTTCTAAATAACTCCTCTGTTTATCACGGAGATGGTGAAATTCAATCTCATTCATTGGACGACGGGATGAAGAAATCACATCTCCCTCTGTTTTTAAATAAATGGGAGCAAGAACGTGGACAAATTTCAAATGAAGAGTTGGAATCTCTTAAAGGTAAATACATAGATGAGGAGGTCATTGGTATTGTAACAATGGAAGATGTCTTGGAGGAACTTCTACAGGTAAAGTTTTGTGAATTATAGTCAATTATTGAAACAATTGCCTAATTGCATAGTCATTCGCCTTCCCATTTTCATATTGAAATACTGCTCTCCAGGAAGAAATACTGGATGAAACCGATCAGCATGTTGAAATCCACAAGTGAGTGGAAGAATTTCTACTGCAATATTGGCATGTTTGGCAATATGGATTGGATGTTATACTGGCTAGTATTGAAGTAGAAAAAGAAACTAAAATCTTATTAACTCTTTAGTACGGTCTAAGGCCACATACGAAATCTGCACTACGTGATTAGCAATTGATCTGGTGGTAACGATGTGAATTTTGATTTTATTCTCAGAATCAGAGTCAAGTTTCTATCTTCAAGAAGATCTTCATCTGCTTCTACTGGATTGGCTTCAGTCTCACAACTTTATTGGAGAACTCCTGCGACGTCTCCTTCTTCATACTATCATACTCCTGTAATCAGCTCTCCAATCCCTTCTTATATCCCGTCCCCTTATACTCCGAAACTGTCTTCTTCTCCTGCAAAGCCAAGTTTGAGTTTTTCAAGATCTATAGGTTCTCTTGGCAGCTCATCATCCTCTCATCAGGTATATATTTAAAATGGTAGATAAAAAATATGTTATGCGTGATGAATTTTTCTGTCATTTTCGTTTACCTGTTTCAGCTTAATATTAGTACTCTGCACTGAGAAGATTAGTAATAGTACTCATCTAATATTTATCTTATCATTTCATCCAAGAGTTGTATAATCTGTCCCATATCAATAAAGTTCCAGGAGTCGGTACATTTTTTGGGGTCTTGTGGGGGTGGAGTGGAAATCTGCATGTGCCTACTAGAGGAGGGGATTGAATGGGATCTCTGCCTCGTCTTTTGATAGAAAAATTAGAACCAGAGGAGTAATACCAACACTTAAAAAGAGTTTGTCTATGGTACTACAATCATGCTACGTGGCCAGACAGTGACAGAATTTTTTTTCCAGTCTACACTAGGCAGATTTTCATTAGAAGTTGGAAAAACAAAACACAAAAACACTCAATCATGAGCTGTTACATCACCCCGTTTTTCTTCCCTGTTTGAGAGGTATTTTTCAAGTTACTATTAGGTTTTAGGATTTTGTACATGTCAGTCTCATCGCCTCTTTCTATTTTCCTTGTCTCTTGGAAGATCAAACTAGCATGTCGATACAAGTGAAGTATAAGCACGTAAACATGACTAATAAAAATGGCATAAATACCATGAATAAGAAAGTTCTTGGTTGTCATCTTTTTATATATTTTGAAGCTCTAAAAAAAAATAATAATAAATAAAATTCTTGCTGATACTGTTTTTGCAGTTTCCTTCAATTTCTTTCTCTTAGATAGATGAGCTCATTAAATTTCTGTTTTTGCAGTTTCCTTCAATTTCTCGCCACTTCTCAAGTTTATCACGCGAGAGGTTTTGATAGGCAGTCGATGCATTACTGTACTATGTCGAGATACTCATCAGCCGAAGGCAAACGAAGTATGCAAGCATTGAAATCGTACATTTGACCACTGTCCCTCCTGTTTTGAATCTGCCATGTAACGGACGAATTTCTTGTTACGAATGATCAATGTTTATGATTATATATTCAAGTACCAGTACATGAATTCATGTTGATGCAAACTCGCAGTTATTATATATATTAGGATTATTCCATATGTACCGAATGGAGCCCCTTCTCACAGTGCATGCAGGCCTCACCTGAATTTAAAAATGCTGACATGTGATTCACATCCTTATTGTGAGTAGTAAGCAAAAGATTCGATAAAAAAATTTGATACATGTTACATTTTTCTATATATTAATCATTTCTTCCCTTTGTAGGTGGGTTTGTCTGACAATAACTCGAAGGGACCTTTTTTCACAAAAAAAAAAAAAAAAAGTCGAGGTGGCTTGGTCGACTTTTACACTTGATATCGAACATGGCTTTTTGTTTTTTAGCCCAACACTTATAAAATATTGTCAATTGAATCCTGTAAATCAATCTGGCCCCTATACACGTGGCACGATAGCATTCTCTAATAAAGTCGGGAATTTTTGTGCCATGGGCTGTCTGTCACCTGACAAAAATTAAAATAAATATTTTTGTTTGTTTATAAATTATAATTCGGCTATTGCCAAAACGTGCCGGCTGGGTGTCTACAGCCTGCAACGCAAGTGTCAATTTAGAATTGGAGAAAATGAAAGGATGCTGCCGGCTTGAAATAAATTTCCATCTAAGGGCATCTCCAATAAAGAACCTGAGGTTACATCAGATTTGGTGTTACACGAAATTTGATGAAGACTGTTGGATATGGTTTTAAACCAAATTTTATTTTAAATTCTTTAATTAAAAAGTATATTATAAATTAAAAATTTTATTTAATGAACTAAAATATTGTATTTATTAATAAATTAAAAAAATTAATGAAATTTGTTGTATCAATAATTATCACTTATTATTTTATTAGAATGTTACAAATAAGAGTCTGTTTGAACTCCGTTTTTGGCTAAGAATGCATTTCGAAATAGTAGGTTCATCGATAATGTGGTTAAAAAATAAGACAAACTTTTGGATTTGCTTGTTAGCTTGTGTGGTTGAAAAGAAAAGAAAAAAATATATTTTGAAAATAATGGGGACTAAACAAAGGCTTTATGTTAAATAAAAATAACCATTACGTTCACATAATTATAAATCAATTAAAATTTATTAATTTTAAAATATAAAAAAAGAATATAGATGAAATAGATATTTGTTATAAAGGGGAATGGAGGCAAAAATGGGGATTTGAAAGTTCTCAAATTTGGTGTAAATGAATAGTTACACCAAATTTTACACTATTTAATCCCTCATTGGAGAGCATTTCACACTAAAATTTCTTAATTTGGTCCCACATGGGAGATGATCTTAAACCATGTCTGTGTAAGCGGTTCCGTGGTGAGGAGTTTTATCCATTGTAAATAAAATAAATAATCAACGTATAAAGTTTTGGTCAATCTTCTAGACTGACCTTTGACATGCCATATTGATCCATTGGTGGATAATAAATGTAATTCAAATGTTGAGACCCACCAAATCTTTTTTTACGGGATATTTGATTTTTAAATTTATATCTGATTTGCTATGTTATCGAATATTCGATCCGAAATATTTTGAAAATAGTAGATTCTCACCCTCAATACAAAATTTATTATAGGATATGCTAACATTATATTGAAATTTGATCATTTGGCATTCTTCATTAAAAGTTATAAAGTATAATACAAGTTTCAAAATAAAAAATAAAAATAAAATTATAGGAGTGTTTGATATGCATTTTTATGTAAAAATGCATTTTAAAATAGTAAATTGATATGAAATGTGTGGTTGACAAATAAGTAAAAAAAAATTTATTTACGTGTAATATTATTTTAATAAAGAATGTGTGGTTGAAAAGAAGAGAGAGAAAAATGCATTTTGAAAAAAAATGACTACCAAACGGGCCACATATGTAATAAATTATGTGATAATATTTTATATTATTCTAACAAATCGAATCAAATCGAATTAATATATATTCATATTTGCTCCATTTAATTAAAGGATTATTGGATTTAGATCTTATATATAGTCATGATTTTCCAAGCACGTGTTCTTAGCTTATGTTAAGAGTTTGAACTATTGTTATTTCTATAAATTTTTCCTCGAAATTCTTATAATTTTATTTTTAAGATTTTTTATTTTTTTGTCAAAATTAGTATTATCTTAGAATGCATCAATTTTGTATTTATAATTTATTTTTTGCATTATATTTTTAACTTTTATTTTATAGAATTTGTATTTGTATTTGTATTTGTATTTGTATTTTTTGAATTTTTTTAGATTTTTAAAAAATTTATTTAAAAATTGTATGTTTTGAGTGTTTTCAAAATCCTCATTGAAAAACTCAAAACGCCAAGAATGACTTTTGAATTTTATGCTCTAAATTTATCCTTATCTTTGAAAATACATTTTTAGAAATACCAGACCAAATACTTTTTCAGCATTTTGTAAAACTAAACATAGTTTGAAAACGACATATCAAACGCACCCTAACCTTTTGAAATAGATACATGACGATAAGAAAGTAATGACAAAATTTCATTACAAGTTGCATCTTTTATATGCACAGTGTAAATGTCAATTGACAAGTGACTTGATATCCTACTCAACTCAAATTATTGATACAGTTCCAAGCTAAATGAAACTCTCAAAACTTGTTTGCAAGTAAAAATCTTCAATATGACGACACAATTAGATTAAGCCCCTTTCACAATAACTTGCTCACGATTTTTTTATTCAATGTGGGGCCCCTCATTGTGACTGGACATGACAAGTTTGGTGTACAAATAGCAAAAATTACCCAATTCTAATTTCTAAGTTCCCAACCAAAAAAGAATTGTATGTACCATTTAAATAATTACTCAAATTTTTAACTAAGTCAAAAACTTAAAAATAGAGCGATGAATGAGCTTATACGTTAGATATATGTCTCCACTAATCGATGTTACTTACAATTGGCAATACTATATACTCTCGTGATCGACTGGATCATGTATATCAAAAGTTGACATGCTTACATCTGCACAAACCTCGAATAAAATTGAGCTCAATTTTTTTGCTACTAGGAGAATATATAATTCTTACACCATCTCAAGAGAAAAAACAAAAAACTAGATAAGAGTTCATTTAACAAAGATCAAAAGTTCCCACACAAACATCCAAGAAAACTCACTAATGAGGATCAAATCCTAGTTTTTATTTTAGCAAATAACACATGAATTCGGATCCTCCTCCACACTTCTACCATAATAAGCAGGTGGTGGATATTGATGATAATAAGGTTGTTGGTTATGATAATATGGATGATAAGCCGTTGGCAGATGAACAATTTCTTGTTTTGGACCATCTTTTTTCTTGTCATCTCCTTTCTTCCCATCATCTTTCTTGCCTTCTTCTTTTTTGGGCTCTTCCTTTTTCTTCTCAGGCTCTTTTGCCGGTCCGACCGAAACAATTTCTGTACCACAGAGCTTCCTCAGTTTAGCCACCACCTTAACCGGATCGATGTCACCGGTTATTGTCAGTTTCTTATCCTTCGGATCCATTGCAATTGATTCAACCCCTGAAAATTCAAGCACACACACAAAAAGAAAAGGAATGAATTAAATTTAGTTGTATTTTTCATGTCTTAAGATCTGGATTTTCTTGAACTCTAGAAATCAAACAAGCCTTTTACTCGTAAAGTCTTGTTTCGTACTGAAAAGGACTAGACGAGGAGTTGAGGATAGATTACCAGAGAGGCCAGATACTGTTTTCATTGCCTTTTGCTTTATTTTTTCATCAGCAATCTCCAATTTCAACACAACTTTCTGTAATTAGAATAACAAAAAAATCTGATTAGGAAAAACCCACCAAAAACTCAGGCTTGAAAATAAAATTAAAACAGACTAATTATGCTTAATCCATACTAAACAAGATACTCATATACTAGAACATAATATTCTTGGATTTCCTACGTGAAGATTCACTGAAGAAATAAATGAGATCCATCAAAAGTGAAAAGTGGGATTATGCTTTTAAGAATAATCAGAAGTCAGCAAAAAAAATTAAAATGGAAAGTTCAAGCATCAGAATCTGAACAAAAGCAAAGCACAAACAGATAAAATTAATAAATTAAACATGAAAATAAGCACAAATACATTAACTAACCTTCATCCTTGTTTTCTGAAACTTCGAGATCTGAGTTAAAAAGTTGCTGAAAAGAGCTGGCTTAATAAAAAGAGGAAAACGAATAAGAATATTCAGGAGATAAATCCAATAATTTTTTTAAAAGATGGACTGTCTAATGAACTTGCTCAACTGAGTTTGGAGCCGATTTTTAAAGACGAAACACTAACTGAGTCAATACGAGTCAAGATCGTAAGTCTACGGTCAACATATTCGTCCTACGTTGGTGACGAGTGACGTTGCCGTTCGGAAGATTCCTCAGTTGTCCAATCAATTTTTACAAGGGAAAATTGCACCACCGGTCCTCAACATATTTCATTGATAATTAATTGATCCTCAGCCTTTAACAATTAGTAAATTGATCGACAGTGTGTCACTGAATCACTATAGTTACACAACGAGCGTTCTGTGAGACTGATGAAAAGTGAATAAATCTATATTAAGACCTTGTTTGATTTTATTAAAAATTATCCCCTTATTTTTTCAACATTATTTTCAAAATACATTTTTTCTCTTCTTTTCAACCACACATTATTTAACAAAATAATGTTACACGCAAACTAGAAATTTTTCCTTATTTTTAACCACATTTTTCAACAATCTACTATTTCAAAATGCATTTCTACAATAAATTGGGACTCAAAAAATATTTTTAGTAAATTTTGATCAAAATTAATAAAATATATAGTTAAAAAGTTGATAAAATTTTGTAAGACTATCTTTTCCGATCTCTTAGCCTAGCCTGCCATATTAATGGATTTGGTTGATCCATAAAGTTATGAAATCATTTTGTCGAGTTCTTTCAACTTGGTTCTCTCAAGCACCATAGTATGTCGGGAAATTATTAATTTGTCATGTGGACTAACATATGTAATTAATTGTATAAAAATGCTATATTAAAGTTTAAGCATAAAATTAAAGTGATCTAATAAATGATTAAGTAATTGGGCTTACAATATCTAAATAAAGTATGGGCTGAATTATATGTGTAGAGATCGAATTCTTTTAGAATTGTATTTTACGATGAATGAAATACATATGGGAACCATATATAGGATTATGGTCTCAAATTCATAGACATCTTTTAAGTCTTTGTGTCA